>NW_026884002.1:0-53287 GCF_032173495.1 Musca vetustissima
AAGAAGTTTATATTTAAAATTTTTCTCAAAAACCAGAATAGGCGTAAACATATTTTTAAGGACCTACAAAGTCGAGGATTTAAGAAATATATTTTCTAAGCAATGAATATTTCTTCACTGATCTCAATAGGCGTGGATTTTTAAAATATATTTTTTCAAGGACCCAAATAGACGTGGACTTTTTAAAAATATTTTTTTCAAGGACCAGATAGGTGTTAAAAATATTCTTTCAATGACCAACATAAGGCGTGGTGCTTTTAAAAATATATTTTCAAAGACCAATATAGAAATCAAGCAACGACTCTGATTGGCTTTAACATGGCGAAGTCCAGGCTTATCTTGGTCCCTCTTTCATCTCAATTGTGGACACAGACCTCCCAGTGGTGTCACCTGGGGTAACTATTTCCACCATCATCCATTGAAATAGTGAGCTAATATGTGCTGCGAGTTCACCCATAAGAACTATAAAAAATGGGTTGGGGCGTCGGGTTAGTTGCCCACACTCGGAAACCCCCTCCCACTATGAAAAAGCAAAGAAAAAGAAAATCTAACCCCCCTAATGTTGACGACCCCCGTAAACGATCTGCGAATTTTTAAAAATGTATTTTCAGAACCGACAATAGGTGTGGATTATTTAAAAAGGTATTTTCAGGACCTACAATTTGCGTGGATTTTTTATAAAGGTTTTTTTCAGGACCTACAATAGGCGCAGATTTTTTAAAAAGGTATTTTCAGGACCTACAATAGGCGTGCATTTTTTAAAAAGGCATTTTCAGGACCTACAATATGCGAGAATTTTTTTAAAAATTATTTTTCAGGACCTACAATAGGCGCAGATTTTTTAAAAAGGTATTTTCAGGACCTACAATAGGCGTGGATTTTTTTCAAAATTAGTTTTCAGAACCTACAATAGGCGTGGATTTTTTTCAAAATTATTTTTCAGAACCTACAATAGGCGTGGATTTTTTCAAAAATAGGCTCGGATTTTTTACAATATTTGTTCAAGGACCCAGGTAGGCGTTAAAAATATTCTTTCAATGACCAACATAAGGCGTGGTGCTTTTAAAAATATATTTTCAAAGACCAATATAGAAATCAAGCAACGGCTCTGATTGGCTTTAACATGGCGAAGTCCAGGCTTATCTTGGTCCCTCTTTCATCACAATTGTGGACACAGACCTCCCAGTGGTGTCACCTGGGATAACTATTTCCACCATCATCCATTGAAATTGTGAGCTAATATGTGCTGCGAGTTCACCCATAAGAACTATAAAAAGTGGGTTGGGGCGTCGGGTTAGTTGCCCACACTCGGAAACCCCCTCCTACTATGAAAAAGCAAAGAAAAAGAAAGCCTAACCCACCTAATGTTGACGAACCCGTAAACGATCTGCGAATCTGCACTTGGAATGTGCGAACGTTGTACAGAACAGGAGCAGTGTTCGCTTTGGCGGACGAAAGCACTTCTTGTCCCGATAATAGTATAGAAGCACAATGGCAAAGAATTGCCCACTCCCTACATACCGCCGCAAAAGCAACACTTGGGTACCAAAAACCACCATCTAGAAATCCGTGGTACGATCAGGAGTGTCGTAGTGCTACTGATGTGAAAAACGAAAACCCTGCAGGCAGTAGCAACACGTAATGTGAAGGAGAATTATCGGGAGAAAAGGAGAGAAGAGAAACGTGTTTTCAGGAAGAACAAGAAAAACATGAGCAGGAGCAAATCGAGATGTACAGGAAGCAGAATGAAGTCCGGAAATTCTACCAACGGGTAAAACACCAAACCGAAGGCTTTGATGCAGGCACATCCTCCTGTAGAGATGAAGAGGGAAACCTGGTGACAGATGCAGACAGCGTGCTGAGGATCTGGAAGTAGCATTTTGAGAAACTTCTGGTTTACGATGGTTTACAAGCCGAACTATTCAAAACTGATGGTCAGATGTTGGTAAGGAGCATGCACCAGTTGGTTAGAGGAAAGCATACCCAATGATTGGAACCTCAGCATCCCGTGTCTCGTGCACAAAAAATGAGGCAAGACGATATGTCCCAACTATAGAGGAATTAGTCTCCTTCCCATTGCATATAAAGTATTATCCAGCGTACTGTGTGAACGACTGAAGCCAATGGTCAATGACATTATTGGACCACACCTTTGCGGCTTCAGACCTGGCAAGTCCACCATTGACCAGATTTTCACTCTGCGCCAAATCCTGAAAAAACCCAACGAAAAAACACATCGACACATTCCATCTATTCGTCGACTATAAAGCCGCATTCGATAGCCCTATCCGTTCAGAGGTGTTTAAAGCCAGTTCTAAGTTTGGCATTCCTGCAAAATAAATACGGCTATGCAGGATAACTTTAACTGGCACAAGATCAGCATTTAAAGTCGGAAAGGACCTCTCGAACCATATAATACCGAAAGAGGATTCAGACAAGGTGACAGTTTGTCGTGTGACCTATTTAACATCCTGCTGGAAAAGGTCATACGAGGGGCAAAGGTGAACAGAAATGGCACTCTGTACACCAAACAACAACAGTTAGTCGCCTACGCCGATGACATCGATATAATGGGTCGAACATTGAGAGCGGTAACAGCCACCTTTGAAAACATATTGAGAAGGAATCTGTCAAAGTGGGTCTGGCAGTAAACGGCAAGAATACCAAGCTGATGGTATCAACGCGCAAGACGTCCAGTAGACTCGGACCAAATGTGAAACTTGAGAACTACAGCTTCGAGGTAGTCAAAGATTTTATATACCTTGGTACCGCCATAAACAAAATGAATGACATCAGTTTTGAAATTCGGGGAAGGATGGTGTCAACAGATGATACTATGGTCTGAGTAAGCAACTCATAAGCAAGGCCACCTCACGCCAGACCAAACTCACACTCTGCAATACGCTGATACTACTCGGTGCTATTATATGAATCTGAAGCATGGGTACTTACCCAAGCAGATGAGGCAGATCTTGGAGTGTTTGAGAGAAAAATTTTCCGAAAGTTCTATGGGCCAATCTGCGTTGACTGTGAATATGGAATGGCCCGAACATCGTGAAAGTTTGCATGGAGAAGGGGATCGGGATAAAGAATAAGCATGCATGTTTTGATAAAGATCGGTCAATATTTAGCGGGTCAAAGTGACCCTGACTCTTGTGTGAAAAATTACAAAAATTGTATTCTATAGCATATATATTTACCACTGAAGGACATATACGCGATAAGTTGATATATCCAAGAGGAGTGGTTGACCTTTAAATTAAGACCAATTATATTTTTGTACGTGCTCGGATGTGGGAGTTACACCTACAGGTATCTCCGTATTCGTATATTATTTATTTACCCATTATCACTCTAGAGAGCGGAACTATAGCGCTGATCGCTTTGAAATGTTCCATGAGGTTTCAGATATGGTCAAGGACAACGCCTATAATTTTCGGTGATGATCAGATAATAATTTTTGAATGAAGTGGAGCGAAAACTTAATTTTTTGTGTTATTTTCGAGTCGATCTATAGACCACAAATGAAAGCCGATCATCACCACACAACCCACGGTGAAGAGAATCTGGACAATAGCTGCACTGAATACTCGTAATATTCGGAAAATATGTCACAGTGAGGAAGAGGTGCTGTTTACCTCTAATCGGGCAAGAGGGTGCAAATATTACGAAATATTGCCCAGGCTCGGAATAAACATCCGCAGAAAATTTGAGTTCCGTGGTAGTTGTGTAGGGTATCATATGGTCGGCCCCGTCCGACTATACTGCTCCGCTCAATGGTTTAAAATGTTTTTTCAAGGACCATCCAAGGTATATATTTTTTCACGAAACTCTATAAGCGGGGATTTTTTTAAATATTTTTTAAGGACTTCTATAGGTGTATTTTTTTTATTTTTTTTCAATCATCTATTTTGTCATGGATTTGTTTTAAAATAATTTTTATAACTAGCATTTCTCTTATCTTTCGATGTATGCAGATTGAATGCAAAAATTGGCTAATAAGCCAAAGCGTCCGTGTGAACGACCGGTGGACCATTGAAATAAATATGAATACCAGCAGAGAGATATGGTAAACATGAGGATATGAATGTGTATGTGGATGTTATTCCACACAAAAGTACCAATATCTAATGCTATGTATACCCGACAATGAATGTATGTGTGGATTTGTTTATATTATGTGATTGTGTATGTGTGTTTGTGATCATCTGGTTATGCATACATAGCATACCTTAAGAGATATTTTTCTGTTGGCAAAGCTTAGCATATTTTTGCTGCCAACATAAAAATATATATCCCGACATATGTATGGGCATGGAGGAGGATGGGTAGGATATTATACAGGACAATGAATATTGTGAAGAACATTTACATGACAATGGAAAAATTATTGTGATAAAGTAATTTACACAAATTTATTACATATATTTATAGATGGAGAAAAAATAAATGAAAACCAGTAAGGAAAGTAGTCGGAAAGTCGGACGAGACCGACTATATGATACCCATCACCACTTTGGGTATATTCATAACAGACGTCGCATTTTTGAATAAACATTAAACATATCATTCTGCAACCTATACTAAATTTTTCATTTGGTCAGTTATGAAAATATATATGGGAGCTATATCTAAATCTGAGCCGATTTTCATTACGCTGTGCCAAATTTCGTGCAAATCGAAAGATATATCTGGACTTTGGTACACCATTTACCTTAAATCGGGCGAAAATATATATTGGAGCTATATATAAATCTGAACCGATTTTCACGAAACTTAGCACACATCATTCTCGACCTAATTCATTACGCTGTGCAAAATTTCGTGCAAATCGAATGATATATAGGGGCTTTGGTACACTTACTTACTTTCTTAGCTGGCTTGTTACAGAACGGTTGTTCCATAAGCCGAGCTTAAAAAAGATTTCCAAGCGCATCGGTCTTGTGCGCAAGTCCACCAATTTGAAAGACCACGTTCCAAGATGTTGTCTTCTACTTGGTCCTTCCATCTAATTCGTGGCCTTCCCCTTCTACGGGAAACTTCAGTAGGCTCATTTTTATATGCCTTTTGAGCTGGGGCATTTTCATTCATCCGCACAACATGGCCTAGCCACCGTAGTCGCTGCAGCTCAATAGATCTGTCGGTGTCCGCGTATAAATTGTAAAGCTCGTGGTTCATTCTCGATATTCACCGGCGACACAGAGCTGCCTAGATCTGAATTTTTCTCTCAAACACCCCAAGAGCTGCCTCATCTGCTTGCGCAAGTACCCATGCTTCTGATCCATATAATAGCACGGGTAGTATCAGCGTCTTGTAAAGTGTGAGTTTGGTCTGGCGGGAGGTGGCCTTGTTTTTAAACTGCTTACGGAGACCATAGTAGCATCTGTTGGCCATCACAATCCTTCTTCGAATTTCAAAACTTATGTCATTCGTTTTATTTATGGCGGTACAAAGGTATATAAAGTCTTTAACTACCTCGAAGCTGTAGTTCTCAAGTTCCACAGTTGGTCCGAGTCTACTGGACGCCTTGCGCGTTGATACCATCAGCTTGGTCTTCTCGCCGTATACTGCCAGACCCACTTTGGCAGACTTCTTTTTAATTTGTACAAAGGTGGCTGTTACCGCTAGCAATTTTCGACCCATTATATCGATGTCATCGGCGTAGGCGAGTAACATGTGTTGTTTGGTGTACAGAGTGTCATTTCTGTTCACCTTTTCGTCTCGTATGACCTTTTCCAGCAGGATGTTAAATAGGTCACACGACAAACTGTCACCTTGTCTGAATCCTCGTTCTGTATTAAAGGGCTGCGATAGGTCCTTTCCGACATTAACTGCTGATCTTGTGCCAGTTAAAGTTATCCTGCATAGCCCTATTAATTTTGCAGGAATGTCAAACGTAGACATGACTTTAAACACCTCTGAACGGATAGGGCTGTCGAATGCGGCTTTATAGTCGACAAATAGGTGGTATGTGTCGATGTGTTTTTCGTGGGTCTTTTCCAGGCGCAGAGTGAAAATCTGGTCAATGGTGGATTTGCCAGGTCTGAAGCCGCATTGGTATAGTCCAATGATGTCATTGACAATTGGCTTCAGTCGTTCACACAGCACATTGGATAGCACTTTATATGCGATGTGAAGGAGACGTATTCCTCTATAGTTGGCACATATCGTCTTGTCTCCTTTTTTGTGCACGAGACACGGGATGCTGAGGTTCCAATCATTGGGCATGCTTTCCTCTAATCAACTGGTGCATGCTCCTGACCAGCATCTGGCCACCAGTCTTGAATAGTTTGGCTGGTAACCCATCGGCTCCTGCTGCTTTGTTGTTCTTGAGCCGATTAATTGCTTTTATGACCTCATCTTGGTATACACTATATACCATCATCTCTTATCTTCTTCAACGCCACTATTTGATACCAGAAGCTTTTCGAAATGCTCCTTCCAGATCCTCAACACGCTGTCTGTATCTGCCACCATCTTTACAGGAGGATGTGCCTGCACCAAAGCCTTCGGTTTGGTGTTTTACTCGTTGGTAAAATTTCCGGACTTCATTTTGACTCCTGTACATCTCGATTTGCTCACGCTCACGTTTGTCTTGTTCTTTCTTCTTTTTTCTGAAAACACGTTTCTCCTCTCTCCTTTTCTCCCGATAATTCTCCATCACGTTACGTGTTGCTACTGTCTGCAGGGTTGCCCTATACGCTGCGTTTTTCACATCAGTAGCATTACGACACTCTTGATCGTACCATGGGTTTCTTGGTGGTGGTTTTGGGTACCCAAGTGTTGCTTTTGCTGCAGCTTTGGTACACCATTTAAATCGGACGAAAATATATATGGGAGCTATATCTGAGTCGATTTTCACGAAACTTAACACACATCATTCTAGACCTAATTAATTACGCTGTGCCAAATTTCGTGCAAATCGAAAGATATATAGGGACTTTGGTGCACAATTTAAATTAAATCGGATGAAAATATATATGGGAGCTATATGAAAATCTGAGCCGATTTTCACAAAACTTAACACACATCATTCTATACCTAATTCATTACGCTGTGCTAAATTTCGTGCAAATCGAAAGATATCTCGTGACTTTGGTACCACCATTTACCTTAACTCGGGCGATAATATATATGGGAGCTATATCTAAATCTAAGCCGATTTTCAGGAAACTTAACACACATCATTCTAGACCTAATTCATTACGCTGTGCCAAATTTCGTACAAATCGAAAAATATATAGGGGCTTTGGTACACTATTTACCTCAAATCGGGCGAAATTATATATGGGAGCTATATCTAGGTCTGAACCAATTTTCCCGAAACTTAACACACATCATTGTAGACCTAATTCATTACGCTGTGCCAATTTTCGTGCAAATCGAAAGATATATAAGGACTTTGGTACACCCTTTACCTTAAATCGGCCGAAAATATATATGGGAGCTATATCTAAATCTAAACCGATTTTTAGGAAACATAACACGCATCATTCCAGACTTCATTCAGTAAACCATGCCAAATTTCGTGCAAATCGAAAGCTATTTAGGGACTTTGGTGTACCATTTACCTTAAACCGGACGAAAATATATATGGGACCTATATTTAAATCTGAACCGATTTTTCCTAATTTTAATAGGGTTCGTCCTTGGGCCAAATAAGTGACCTGTTCCAAATTTCATCCAATTCGGATCATAAATGCGACCTGTACTTTGTTTACAATTTAACATGGACAGACGGACGGACATGCGTAAATCGACACAGAAAGTGATTCTATGCATATTCTCGTTTGCTTTTGCCTGCTACAAACATATACACAAAGACATAATACCCTGTACCACAGTGTGGTGAAGGGTATAAAAACGCCTTGAAAATATATTCTCTAAAAAATCCATGCCTCGTCTACGGCCTTGAAAAAAATATTCTTTAAAAAATCGATGCCTGGTCTAAGGCCTTGAAAAAAATATTCTTTAAAAAATCCAATTCTTGTGAGGCACATTAAAAAATATTTAAAAAAAAAAACTTTAAAACTGGTTTTAAATTTTTTTTCCTTCTCTAAACAACTTGCCTTCTTCCTTCAGTTAATTAAACGATGCAATGAAATATAAAACCCAAGTGGAATTACCCACTTTTTTGGATTGTTTGCCAGAAAACACACTACAGCTTTGTTTTGTAGATTATGCCAGGTTTTGCTTTTTTTGTTGTTGCTGCTGTTTGTTTCGGAACTTCGTGTGGTGAGTGAATGAATGAGTGGTCTGTTCTAGAATAAGTTCTCGATCCAGTTCATTTGCCTAGTTTTTTGCATTTCTGGCATCCTCATCATTAACATCTCTTCTTCGCCTATGTGAGTGTGAGTGTGTGTGCAAAGTTTTTGATACTTTTTTTCCATTTGCAAATTTAAGATAAACACGTTTATTCAAATGGTTAAATGGCTGATGTTGCTGTTGCTTTCACATATGCATATGTGTGTGTGTGAGGCCTTAATACCAAGTAGGACACATGGATGCACACCAACACACACATACATTCTCAGATTGACGTCAGAGGACACTCACCTAATACTCTGATGGCGATGAGGATGATGATGATGTTTGCTCGCTTGTTTGCCTGCCTGCCCGCCGCCTTCTTGCAGGTGTGATCCGAACATCTACTTAAACTTCTTCAACACGTATTCGTTGGGTACATGCCGAGATGTGTTAAATTGCTGGTAATACGATGAGCTTATAATAGTGGCTCAGCTAGTAGCTTGGTAGCTCATAGACTGACTGACGGAATGAATGCTTGTAGAGCAAAAATCATAATCCCCTTCCGCAAATCCTTAAGCAAATAAATAGCTCAAAGGTATTTCTTTTGTGCGAATTAAAGGAATAAATAAATTTCTCTCCAAGGATATTATCACTCTCTATATACGAGTTGCTCTACTTGTGTAAATATTCATGAGAATGGGCATACTCACACATATATACATATGTATATTGTAGGGGGATAAAAGTGTCACATACTTCCTGGAAGTAACATTTATTTGCTTTTCCTGGTTTTGGGGGATTAATGGAGATTACAAGTACTTTGGGTCGGATTGTTGTGGCAATAAGTAAACCACAAGGACAAATAATATCAGAATCGTGGACCAAAGATTCCACGCAAGTATGTATAGCCTAAAAATATTTTTAATCGGATAAGACGTGATTTTTTTATAAATACTATTCAGAGACCTACAAGCAAAGCGTGGATTTTTTAAAGAATATTTTTTCAAGGCCTAATTAGACAAGGCGTGGATTTTTTAAAGATTATTTTTTCAAGGCCTTAGAAAAGGCGTGGATTTTTTAAAGATTATTTTTTCAAGGCCTTAGAAAAGGCGTGGATTTTTTAAAGATTATTTTTTCAAGGCCTTAGAAAAGGCGTGGATTTTTTAAAGATTATTTTTTCAAGGCCTTAGAAAAGGCGTGGATTTTTTAAAGATTATTTTTTCAAGGCCTTAGAAAAGGCGTGGATTTTTTAAAGATTATTTTTTCAAGGCCTTAGAAAAGGCGTGGATTTTTTAAAGATTATTTTTTTAAGGCCTTAGAAAAGGCGTGGATTTTTTAAAGATTATTTTATCAAGGCCTTAGAAAAGGCGTGGATTTTTTAAAGATTATTTTTTCAAGGCCTTAGAAAAGGCGTGGATTTTTTAAAGATTATTTTTTCAAGGCCTTAGAAAAGGCGTGGATTTTTTAAAGATTATTTTTTCAAGGCCTTAGAAAAGGCGTGGATTTTTTAAAGATTATTTTTTCAAGGCCTTAGAAAAGGCGTGGATTTTTTAAAGATTATTTTTTCAAGGCCTTAGAAAAGGCGTGGATTTTTTAAAGATTATTTTTTCAAGGCCTTAGAAAAGGCGTGGATTTTTTAAAGATTATTTTTTCAAGGCCTTAGAAAAGGCGTGGATTTTTTAAAGATTATTTTTTCAAGGCCTTAGAAAAGGCGTGGATTTTTTAAAGATTATTTTTTTAAGGCCTTAGAAAAGGCGTGGATTTTTTAAAGATTATTTTATCAAGGCCTTAGAAAAGGCGTGGATTTTTTAAAGATTATTTTTTCAAGGCCTTAGAAAAGGCGTGGATTTTTTAAAGATTATTTTTTCAAGGCCTTAGAAAAGGCGTGGATTTTTTAAAGATTATTTTTTTAAGGCCTTAGAAAAGGCGTGGATTTTTTAAAGATTATTTTATCAAGGCCTTAGAAAAGGCGTGGATTTTTTAAAGATTATTTTTTCAAGGCCTTAGAAAAGGCGTGGATTTTTTAAAGATTATTTTTTCAAGGCCTTAGAAAAGGCGTGGATTTTTTAAAGATTATTTTTTCAAGGCCTTAGAAAAGGCGTGGATTTTTTAAAGATTATTTTTTCAAGGATCCACACAAGGCGTGGATTTTTTAAAGAATATTTTTTCAAGGATCCACACAAGGCGTGGATTTTTTAAAGAATATTTTTTCAAGGATCCACACAAGGCGTGGATTTTTTAAAGGATATTTTTTCAAGGATCCACACAAGGCGTGGATTTTTTAAAGAATATTTTTTCAAGGATCCACACAAGGCGTGGATTTTTTAAAGAATATTTTTTCAAGGATCCACACAAGGCGTGGATTTTTTAAAGAATATTTTTTTAAGGATCCACACAAGGCGTGGATTTTTTAAAGAATATTTTTTCAAGGATCCACACAAGGCGTGGATTTTTTAAAGAATATTTTTTCAAGGATCCACACAAGGCGTGGATTTTTTAAAGAATATTTTTTCAAGGATCCACACAAGGCGTGGATTTTTTAAAGAATATTTTTTCAAGGATCCACACAAGGCGTGGATTTTTTAAAGAATATTTTTTCAAGGATCCACACAAGGCGTGGATTTTTTAAAGAATATTTTTTCAAGGATCCACACAAGGCGTGGATTTTTTAAAGAATATTTTTTCAAGGATCCACACAAGGCGTGGATTTTTTAAAGAATATTTTTTCAAGGATCCACACAAGGCGTGGATTTTTTAAAGAATATTTTTTCAAGGATCCACACAAGGCGTGGATTTTTTAAAGAATATTTTTTCAAGGATCCACACAAGGCGTGGATTTTTTAAAGAATATTTTTTCAAGGATCCACACAAGGCGTGGATTTTTTAAAGAATATTTTTTCAAGGATCCACACAAGGCGTGGATTTTTTAAAGAATATTTTTTCAAGGATCCACACAAGGCGTGGATTTTTTAAAGAATATTTTTTCAAGGATCCACACAAGGCGTGGATTTTTTAAAGAATATTTTTTCAAGGATCCACACAAGGCGTGGATTTTTTAAAGAATATTTTTTCAAGGATCCACACAAGGCGTGGATTTTTTAAAGAATATTTTTTCAAGGATCCACACAAGGCGTGGATTTTTTAAAGAATATTTTTTCAAGGATCCACACAAGGCGTGGATTTTTTAAAGAATATTTTTTCAAGGATCCACACAAGGCGTGGATTTTTTAAAGAATATTTTTTCAAGGATCCACACAAGGCGTGGATTTTTTAAAGAATATTTTTTCAAGGATCCACACAAGGCGTGGATTTTTTAAAGAATATTTTTTCAAGGATCCACACAAGGCGTGGATTTTTTAAAGAATATTTTTTCAAGGATCCACACAACGCGTGGATTTTTTAAAGAATATTTTTTCAAGGATCCACACAAGGCGTGGATTTTTTAAAGAATATTTTTTCAAGGATCCACACAAGGCGTGGATTTTTTAAAGAATATTTTTTCAAGGATCCACATTAGGCGTGGATTTTTTAAAGAATATTTTTTCAAGGATCCACACAAGGCGTGGATTTTTTAAAGAATATTTTTTCAAGGATCCACACAAGGCGTGGATTTTTTAAAGAATATTTTTTCAAGGATCCACACAAGGCGTGGATTTTTTAAAGAATATTTTTTCAAGGATCCACACAAGGCGTGGATTTTTTAAAGAATATTTTTTCAAGGATCCACACAAGGCGTGGATTTTTTAAAGAATATTTTTTCAAGGATCCACACAAGGCGTGGATTTTTTAAAGAATATTTTTTCAAGGATCCACACAAGGCGTGGATTTTTTAAAGAATATTTTTTCAAGGATCCACACAAGGCGTGGATTTTTTAAAGAATATTTTTTCAAGGATCCACACAAGGCGTGGATTTTTTAAAGAATATTTTTTCAAGGACCAACCACACAAGGCGTGGATTTTTTAAAGAATATTTTTTCAAGGACCAACCACACAAGGCGTGGATTTTTTAAAGAATATTTTTTCAAGGACCAACCACACAAGGCGTGGATTTTTTAAAGAATATTTTTTCAAGGACCAACCACACAAGGCGTGGATTTTTTAAAGAATATTTTTTCAAGGACCAACCACACAAGGCGTGGATTTTTTAAAGAATATTTTTTCAAGGATCCACACAACGCGTGGATTTTTTAAAGAATATTTTTTCAAGGATCCACACAAGGCGTGGATTTTTTAAAGAATATTTTTTCAAGGATCCACACAAGGCGTGGATTTTTTAAAGAATATTTTTTCAAGGATCCACACAAGGCGTGGATTTTTTAAAGAATATTTTTTTAAGGATCCACACAAGGCGTGGATTTTTTAAAGAATATTTTTTCAAGGACCAACCACACAAGGCGTGGATTTTTTAAAGAATATTTTTTCAAGGACCAACCACACAAGGCGTGGATTTTTTAAAGAATATTTTTTCAAGGACCAACCACACAAGGCGTGGATTTTTTAAAGAATATTTTTTCAAGGACCAACCACACAAGGCGTGGATTTTTTAAAGAATATTTTTTCAAGGACCAACCACACAAGGCGTGGATTTTTTAAAGAATATTTTTTCAAGGACCAACCACACAAGGCGTGGATTTTTTAAAGAATATTTTTTCAAGGACCAACCACACAAGGCGTGGATTTTTTAAAGAATATTTTTTCAAGGACCAACCACACAAGGCGTGGATTTTTTAAAGAATATTTTTTCAAGGACCAACCACACAAGGCGTGGATTTTTTAAAGAATATTTTTTCAAGGACCAACCACACAAGGCGTGGATTTTTTAAAGAATATTTTTTCAAGGACCAACCACAAGAGGCGTGGATTTTTTAAAGAATATTTTTTCAAGGACCAACCACACAAGGCGTGGATTTTTTAAAGAATATTTTTTCAAGGTGTCTCACAATTCTGGAATTGCTTCATAGATTCTAATAGTTTTTTTTCCAATACTGATTATTGAAAATAGACATACATTTCCTTTTCATCCAGAAGGATTATAAATACCCTTATTGACAAGTGAATATGTGTATGTATGTATGTTGCAAATCATATCATACCTAAATGTCACATAATCGGAAGACTGGTACGATGTACAACCTCTATTTACTCGTTATTATGAAAAGGGCAATGGTTCAACATATGAACGTCAGTCTCATGTAAAATTGGAACACCATCTTTCAGAGAAGTGTTAAGGGTATTAGGGTGGATGGTAACGTTGTAAAAAATATTTGAAAAATCGCTACGCTTGTGTTTAGTCTTACAAAATGCAAGACTATTTTTGTTGTGAAAAATATTTAAAAATATTTTATTCGTTTTTATTTTTTATTCCCCATTGGAATCCACCCCACTACACCTGACTGCCACACAATGTTTCCATAACTGATGGCTATTAACAGAGTTAAATTACAAAAGGGTGGCATACGGGAAAAGGCAACAGGAAACGAGGGAGGCAACGTTGAGATGTAAAAATTACATAGTCATCGTAGTAGCACCTACCCACCTACCTACATTCCTGTAATTCATGTCATCTCAGATATGATGGGGAATTAAAAAATGAAAGGATAATAAAAATACACAACACTATATGATACAGAACAATGTCCTTTAAGGATAACGAACATTGTCCCTTAGTGTATGCAGAGTAGGCATTGTAGGCCCACAATGCTGATGAAGAGGCTGCTGCCGATGATGATGAACGGGTCGTTGTGTCTTTTAAAATGAGATGAAATCTTTTGGTGATAATATAATTGAATGCTAGTGGCCTCAGAGATAATAAAATAATAAATACTCCATCGCAACCCTGTTTAGGGGCGTAGAGAGATATTTAACTAAAGAACCGGAAGAAAATTTAATGAAAAAGCAACAACTTCGTTAAATATTTAAAAAGGGGTTGAGATTATGAGAAAAATACAGAATGAGGATTTTTGGAAAATATATGTTTACAACCTTCAAGTGTGTCGCACATGGAGCAATATTCGTCCAAAAATTCAGGCGTTGAAAAATTATTATTTACAAAATCTTGTGTAGGTCCTTCCAAAAATATTCCATAAAAATCCACGCCAATGGTAGACATTTAAAAATATTGGGGCGTAAGTATATACGCCCCAGAATAAAAATGTTGTAATTTTTCACACAAAAGTCAGGGTACCTTTGACCCGATAAATATTGTCCCATCTTTATCAAAACAGGCATGCTTATTTTTCGGACCGATCCCCTTCTCCATGTAAAATTTCGCGATATTCGGGCCATAATTACGGCCTCCGGAGGAACCAGAAAACCCGACAAAAATTAAGTATTTGGTCCATTTCATCCCCTAAATATTAACCGATCTTTACCAAAACTCTTCATTGGCCAGAACCCATCCTACATGCAAAATTTCGTGAAGATTGGTCCATAACTATGGCCTGTACAAATTATGTGTGCGTTTACAAATTATAATGGACAGACGGACGGACGGACACACATATCTAGATCGACTCAGCTAGTCGAGATATGACGATCGGCGTTACAAACTCTTGGGGCTGCACAAAGCTATAATACCCCGACAACATAGTTGTGTAGGGTATAAAAATTCAAGTCTTGTGTAAATCCATAAAAAATCATCCCTTGTAGGCCTTGAAAAATTAATCTTTAAAGACCCACGCCTTTGGTAGGCCTTGAAAACTTAATCTTTAAAGACCCACGCCTTTGGTAGGCTTGAAAACTTAATCTTTAAAAAATCCACGCCTTGGATAGGCCTTGAAAAATTAATCTTTAAAAAATCCACGCCTTGGATAGGCCTTGAAAAATTAATCTTTAAAAAATCCACGCCTTGGATAGGCCTTAAAAAATTAATCTTTAAAAAATCCACGCCTTGGATAGGCCTTGAAAAATTAATCTTTAAAAAATCCACGCCTTGGATAGGCCTTGAAAAATTAATCTTTAAAAAATCCACGCCTTGGATAGGCCTTGAAAAATTAATCTTTAAAAAATCCACGCCTTGGATAGGCCTTGAAAAATTAATCTTTAAAAAATCCACGCCTTGGATAGGCCTTGAAAAATTAATCTTTAAAAAATCCACGCCTTGGATAGGCCTTGAAAAATTAATCTTTAAAAAATCCACGCCTTGGATAGGCCTTGAAAAATTAATCTTTAAAAAATCCACGCCTTGGATAGGCCTTGAAAAATGAATCTTTAAAAAATCCACGCCTTGGATAGGCCTTGAAAAATGAATCTTTAAAAAATCCACGCCTTGGATAGGCCTTGAAAAATGAATCTTTAAAAAATCCACGCCTTGGATAGGCCTTGAAAAATTAATCTTTAAAAAATCCACGCCTTGGATAGGCCTTGAAAAATGAATCTTTAAAAAATCCACGTCTTTGATAGGGCTTGAAAAATTAATCTTTAAAAAATCCACGCCTTGGATAGGCCTTGAAAAATTAATCTTTAAAAAATCCACGCCTATGGTGGGCCTTGAAAAATTAATCTTTAAAAAATCCACGCCTATGGTGGGCCTTGAAAAATTAATCTTTAAAAAATCCACGCCTTGGATAGGCATTGACAAATTAATCTTTAAAAAATCCACGCCTTGGATAGGCCTTGAAAAATTAATCTTTAAAAAATCCACGCCTTGGATAGGCCTTGAAAAATTAATCTTTAAAAAATCCACGCCTTGGATAGGCCTTGAAAAATTAATTTCTAAAAAACCCACGCCTATTGTAGACCTTAAAAAAATTATCTTTAAAAAACCCACGCCTATGGTAGGCCTTGAAAAATTAATCTTTAAAAAATCCACGCCTTGTGTGGATCCTTGAAAAATATTTTTTGAAAAATTCACGCCTTATGGTAATCTTTAATAAAACCCACGCCTCTATGAAACCTTGAAAAAATATTTTTTAACTAATCTTCACTTTTGGCCCACCCTGTACCTGTCATAGCTATTATCGCCTTTAGAGACATATTTTATAGATGGCATCACCTTCATAGTGTGAAGTGTTACAGCCTGCCACTAGTGTTGTTGTGTTTTCTAAATTGATTTTGTAAGAAATTTATATTTTAAATATTTTTACTGGACTTATAAGTTGAAAAAGAAGGTTGGCATTGTATGGACCCATATTTTGAATGTATGGACATTATTTGGAATTAATGTATTTATTGTGTTTTAATTAAAAAAAAAATAGAGAATAAAAAAAAGAAATTGGTCTCGGAGGAGACCAATTTGTATCTCCTATTTTCCATGTTAACTATTTTTTTTTAAATTTTTAAAAACATTGTAAATTTAACCTAAAACATTTTTATATGCATTTATTATTTTTATTTATTATTTTCAATAATGGTCGACAATGTTTACCTTTTTTCCATGACACACTCCTAGTTCAATGTTGTTGTTGTTCGTTGTTTTTCACCTTTTGACATTTAATGTCGATTTGAATTGCACGTTAAAATTTATATGCAGTTTAATTAATTTTGCATGTTTATGCAAAATCATAAATAAGTGGACAAACAAAAAAACGTTTCTGTTAATTGAAAACTGCTTTTAAAATTTAATAACATTTTAATAATTTTTTTCTTATTTGTTTTCCTTTCAGCCAACCAAACAATCGGGAAAAACGTGTGTTTGAATTATTAAATGGAGGTAAATATTATTTTCAATTTGTAGTTTACTGTTTATTTATAATTAATAGTTTGTATATAAATTATATATATTTTTAAAATATATGAAATTTAGCAAGGAGGTAGATTTTCAAAGACTTACATAAGGTCTACAATAGGTGTGGATTTTTTAAATAATAACTCAATTTATTTATTACCTTAACTTCTATTTGGAAGTGTAATTTAATTTATTTTTTGTGTTTAAGTGCGTAACTCATTAAATATTTATTTATATTTTCCTATTAATTGAGCAATTGTCAACGCCATTATTCATAGGAAGAGAGAGAGAGAGACAGAAAGTGAAAATTGTTGTTATTGCACTTGTCGACGACGACAATAATAAATTTAAATTGAAATAAACAATTCCATAAATGAATTAATAAACACAGCACACAAAATAATGAATAATGGTCCCGCATGCAATGGCTGGGGTGTGTGTATGTGTGTTTATTTTTATTTATATTCCTGGAATGTGAGAAAGTTTTCACTTTAACGCACTCAAATACACGCACGCAAGAAACAAGTGTGTGTTTGTATTGGGTGTTCTGATCGGTGGCATATGTGCGGTTAAAGGAGGCAATTAGCGGCCTATTGTATTGTTTTGAAAAATATTTTTTTAAACCAGTAAGGAAAGCAGTAAAGTCGGACGGGGTCGACTATATGATACCCTTTACCACTTTGGGAATATTCAACAGATGTATCCTAACAGACATCGCATTTTTAAAGGACCAGTACAAAGAAATTGGATCCATAAACATATCATTCTGCAAGCTATACTAAATTTTTCCTTTGGTTAGATATAGAAGCTATATCTAAATCTGAACCGATTTTCAGGAAACTTAACACACATCATTCTAGACTATTTTCAGGAAACTTAACACACGTCATTCTAGACCTAATTCATTATGCTGGGCCAAATTTCGTGCAAATCGAAAGATATATAGGGACTTTGGTACACCATTTTCATTAAATCGAGCGAAAATATATATGGGGGCTATATCTAAATCTGAACCGATTTTCAGGAAACATAACACAAATCATTCTACACGTAATTCATTACGCTGTGCCAAATTTCGTGCAAATCGAAAGATATATAGGGACTTTGGTGGACCATTTACATTAAATCGACCGAAAAAATATATGGGAGCTATATCTAAATCAGGACCGATTTTTACGAAACTTAGCACTTATCATTTTAGACCTAATTCATTATGTTGTTGTTACGCAAACATTTGGTCCTTCGAGCCGGACCAAATGTACCAATTTTGTTGGCGCATCCAGAGAGTTAGGGCGTGAGTTAAAAATGGTACTTCGTGAAAGTCAAGATAAGGTTTGTTTCCAATATAGTTACCAAGAACTTTCATGGAAATTTATTCCAGCTTGGGCTCCAACTACGGGTGGTCTCTGGGAAGCTGCGGATAACAGCTTCAAGCTCCACTTTAGAAAACACGCAACTAGCATAAAATATACATTTGAAGAGTTATCTACGATACTTTCTCGAATTGAATTCTCGAATTCTTGGTCCAATGAATGACGGTCCCGAAAATATTGTAGCGTTGACACCAGGTCATTTTTTAATTGGGTCTCCTATCCTTGCTGCTCCAGAGCCAATAACTGATGAATCTCCCTTGCATATCGTGAATCGGTATCGTAAAGTAAAAGCTCTTACTCAACAATTCTGCTTACGGTGAAAAGATGAGTAACTAAAAAGTCTCCATAAAAGATATAAATAGAAGTATCCCGAGCGCGATATGCAAACGGACGATATTGTAGTAATTCGCCATTAGCAATTACCTCCTACCGCGTGGAAGTTAGGTCGCGTAATAAAAGTTTATCCCGGTATTGATGGTCGCGTTCGTGTCGCCGATTTACAAACGGAAAACGGTATTGTAAGACGACAGTAGTCAAGTTGGTCATTTTGACCAAATAAAATAGCACTTACTTTCTTAAATTCGTAGCCTCTCTATTTTTTCACAGAATGGAAAATCTAAGTAAGATGGCTGCATCTCTTCCTGATGTTGAGGCTGATGTCCCCATGTCAGATGAGGAAAGAGGAGTAATTGACCAGCCAGAGGAATTCATGAAGGATGCGATTCCCAGTATGAACGATGATTCATCCACTTCCCATACCACCATTGAAGTGGTCAACGCTGCCGCTCCAGTACAGGAGACTAAGACAGCACCATCAAATAAATTTAATGAATATAGAAACGGGAGCATGGATTCTGACGCTGCTCCAATGGAGATTGCACCGTCGGGTTCCGTCGCAAAACCTATAAGCGGCAGTCAATTGGTTTCGCCGGGCTCACAAGTGGCAAGAGGAAGCACGGGCTCGAAAAGTGGAAACAAATCCTGCATTTTGTGTCGACGGTGGCATCCACTACACAAATGCAAGCGCTTCATCACCATGTCCCTGGGAAAGAAGATGCGAATGCTGGAAAAGCGCAATAGCTGCACGAATTGCCTTTCAGCAACTCACACTCTGCGAGAGTGCAAAATTAAGTCTACATGTCTACCACACTCTTCTGCACCCCTACCGCCCGTTTATGTCAAATAGTCGGTCCGCTGTTTCACGTCCGATCGGTCCGCCTGTACAATTTGCCAATCCTACACATATGCTCGCCATTCAGCCCATTGCGACACTAGGGCCCACTCTAGTGGCACAACTGGTCCTGGGTGAGCGACGCATTCCCATTCGAGCCCTTTTGGATAATTGTGCTGGCCATAGTCGCATATGCCAATCATTCGTCCGATCCCTGCGTCTGGCTCCCATAAATCTGGGACCAGATCGATATTGCCAAATAACTTTGGAGTCAATCTACGACCGGACACAACGTCTTCTCCTGTCGGTTCGTGTAATGGACTTACGACATATTGTCCCTCCATCCGAGTCGGCAGCTGAAACCATAAAGGATCACTATGGTGGGATGATGTTGGCTGATCTACAATTTTTCCGATCCGGTCCTATTATAATGGTACTCGGGCCTGATGTGTACCCGAGAATAATGAAGGCCCAAACATACTCGAGCCCGGGTTTCCCATGGGCCCAACTCACCATATTTGGATGGGTAATTTCCGGCTCATGTCCAATGTGAGCCTTTGATAACCGCTATACGGTACCCCGGCTTTGACTAACCCCTTTTTTATTTTGTATTGGTCTCGAGGGCAATTGCCTTCGCAGCTTTACGAGCGCCAATAATTTTTATTATTAACTATGAATTGTTTTTTGAAAAAAATAAAATTGAAATTTAATTTACGTATTTTTGCAACATAGCTATATGTTGCAACGCTGGCGGCAATGTTTAATTTCAAAACATATATTTCGTTGGGTTCCTATCCCATTAATTTTAACTATTAGTTGTACAATTTGTCTACTTTAGAATTTGTTACTACCCTTAAGTACAGCTTTGTGCTTGAAGGATTGTCAAATTCTAACGAGTTTAGCAGCATATACGCTAGTTACATTGTAACTTGTCGTTAATTCGTTTCACAACTTGGATTACGTCCACACACTATTACAACTAAGGTAAAATATTATTTTCAATAATATTACAAACAATTATAAATAAAACCCCAAAGTCGATATTGAAAAAATTTTAAACCCATTTGTTTTTATTTCTTCTCTTTTATTTACGTTGCTACAGAAACACTGTGCCAAATTTCGTGCAAATCGAAAGATATAAGTCCCTATATATCTTTCGATTTGCACCATTTACATTAAATCGGACGAAAATATATATTGGAGCTATATCTAAATCAGGACCGATTTTTACGAAACTGTCAATAGGGTTTGTCCTTGGGCCAATTAAGTGACCTATGCCAAATTTCCTCCAAATCGGATCATAAATGCGACCTGTACTTTGTTTATAATTTAACATGGACAGACAGACAGACGGACGGACATGCATAAATCGACTTAGAAAGTGATTCTATGCATATTCTCAAAAGGAACCATGTGTCTATCTCGTTTCCTTTTGCCTGTTACAAACATATGCACAAAGACGTAATACCCTGTACCACAGTGTGGTGAAGGGTATAAAAATCTAGGAATATTGTAGGCCCTTAAAAATAATTTTTAAAAAAATCCACGCCTATTGTAGACCCTGAAAAATAATTTTTGAAATATCCACGGTTATTGTAGGCCCTAAATGTTTTTTTTTTTAATCCACGGCTATTGTAGTCATATTGTATGCGCTTAAAAATAATTTTTAAAAAATCCACGCCTATTGTAGGTCCTCATCAATATCTCTATGTTGACTTCACAATAAAGCCCGCCATAAAAATATTTACTTTTCTTTATTCAAATAAAAAAAAAAAAACAGGTGTTAATCTTAATAAAGATATTTGTTTAAATAAATATTTGTTCGGGAATTATTATGATACCAAAACACTCACCCTTCCATCCACTTTCACAATTCGTCTCGCTTCAGAACTTTTCTCAAAAACACTTGTGCTAAAAATAATAATCGTCAATTTCACATGAATATAAATAGTGCACTTGGTGTTAATTGGATATTGTCACATGTTGCTGATATTGTTGTTGTTATTTTTGTTCTTACTTGTATTTATCTCAACAACAACAATATCCAGAGATTTACTTATTCTAAAAATAATAACAGAATTTTTCTTCAACCCCAAATGAAGACCCTCAAGTCAAAATAATAATCATAACTCTTATGAAAACATTGTAATCTAAGTTTGTTTATTTATTTTTTTTTTTCATCTCTGCTCTGCTCGCTAAAAATCTTGAGCCGGGAGAAGCTCTGTGGAGGAGCTGCTAGACGTAAGCAGATTATGAACGAACACAAAAAACATATATTAACACATTGTTGTGTCACATTCGGCACAAACATTGTCATGGTGGTATGTGAGTGTGATGGTGGGGGTGTGTGTCTGTGTGCGAATCTGTCCAGTCTTATTCTAAATCTGGTTAGCAATTTGAGATTGCATTGCCCTGCCCCGCCACTACTCAGATGCGAATGATGCTGCATGGCATGCATTCGTTTGGATGAACCATTTTCATCTTGGAGAGTAGAGCTTATCAACCAAGACAGCAACAACAACAACAAAAAGAAAATGACATACGAAATAGAACATGTGCACAATAAATGATGTTATTTTTATAATATAAATGAACTTTGAAATTGAGACAAAAATTATTAATAAATAAATTTAAAAATATTTCATATATAGAGAAATACAAAGTATAGCTCAAGAGATAATACTTACATAGCTGGCTTGTGACAGAACTTTCATTCCATAAGCCGAGCTTAAACCAGTAAGGAAAAAAGTAAAGTCGGACTGGGCCGACTATATGGTACCCTTCACCACTTTGAGTATATTCTACATATGTATCCTAACACCATTTTGGTGCTCCATTTACCTTAAATCGGACGAACATGTATGCAGGAGCTATATCTAAATCTGAACGGATTTCCAGGAAACTTAACACACATCATTATAGACCAAATTCATTACGCTATGCCAAATTTCGTGCAAATCGAAATATATATAGGGACTTTGGTACACCATTTACCTTAAATCGGACGGAGATATATATGGGAGCTATATCTAAATCTGAACCGCTTTTCACGAAACTTTGCACACATCACTCCAGACTCATTTCAGTACACTATGCCAAATTTCGTGCAAATCGAAATATATATAGGGACTTTGGTACACCATTTACCTTAAATCGGACGGAGATATATATGGGAGTTATATGTAAATCTGAACCGATTTTCACGAAACTTAACACACATCACTCCAGACTCATTTCACAACACTATGCCAAATTTCGTGCAAATCGAAAGATATACAGGGGCTTTGGTACACCATTTACCTTAAATCGGCCGAAGATATATATGGGAGCTATATCTAAATCTGAACCGATTTTGAGGAATCTTATCACACATCATTCCAGACCTTATTTATTACTCTGTGCCAAATTTCGTGTAAATCGAAGATATATAGGGACCTTGGTACACCATTTATCTTAAATCGGACGGAGATATATATGGGAGCTGTATCTAAATCTGAACCGATTTTCAGGAAACTTAACACACATCATTCCAGACCTAGTTCTTTGCGCTATGTCAAATTTCGTGCAGATCGAAAGATATATAGGGACTTTGGTACACCATTTACCTTAAATCGGACGAAACTATATATGGGGGCTATATCTAAATCCGAACCGATTTTCACAAAGCTTAACGTGCACCATTCTAGACTTAATTTATTACGCTGCGCCAAATTTCGTGCAAATCGAAAGATATATAGAGACTTTGGTGCACCACTTGCATGAAATCGGACGAAACTATAAATGGGAGCTATATCTTAATCTGAACCGATTTGCAGGAAACTTAACACAGATCATTCCAGACCTTATTTATTACGCTGTGCCAAATTTCCTGCAATCGAAAGAAATATAGGGATTTTGGTACGCTATTTACCTCAAATCGGATGAATATATATATATATGGCAGCTATATCTAAATCTGAACCGATTTTTCCCAATTTCAATAAGGTTCGTCCTTGGGTCAAACAAATGTGCTATGCCAAATTTCATCCAATTCGGCCATCACTATCCTCCTCCGAATTTCAAAACTGATGTCATTCGTTTTTTTTGGCGGTACTAAGATATATAAAATCTTTCACTACCTCGAAGTTGCAGTTCTCAAGTTCCACAGTTGGTCCGAGTCTACTGGACGTCTTGCGCGTTGATACCATCAGCTTGGTCTTCTCGCCGTTTACTGCCAGACCCACCCATTTTGGCAAACTCCTTCTCAATTTGTTCAAAGGTGGTTGTTACCGCACCCAATGTTCGACCCATTATGTCGATGCAATCGGCGTGGGCGAGTAACATGTGTTGTTTGGTGTACAGAGTGCCATTTCTGTTCACCTTTGCCACTCGTATGACCTTTTCCAGCAGGATGTTAAAAAGGTCACACGACAAACGATCACCTTGTCTGAATCCTCGTTCGGTATTAAAGGGCTCCGAGAGGTCCTTTCCGACTTTAACTACTGATCTTGTGTCCGTTAAAGTTATCCTGCATAGCCGTAATTTTGCAGGAATGCCAAACGCAGACATGGCTTTAAACACCTCTGAACGGATAGGGCTGTCGAATGCAGCTTTATAGACGATGAAAAGTGTCGATGTGTTTTTCGTGGATTTTTTCCAGCATCTGGCGCAGAGTGAAAATCTGGTCGATGGTGGATTTGCCAGGTCTGAAGCCGCATTGGTATGGTCCAATAATGTCATTGACCATTGGCTTCAGTCGTTCACACAGTACGCTGGATAGCACTTTATATGCGATGGGAAGGAGACTTATTCCTCTATAGTTGGCACATATCGTCTTCTGGGGTATCCTCTTCACCGCTACTATTTGATACCAGAAGCTTTTCAGAATGTTCCTTCCAGATCCTCAACACACTGTCTGTATCTGTAACCAAGTTTCTTTCTTCAACTCTACAGGAGGATGTGCCTGCACCAAAACCTTCGGCTTGGTGTTTTACTCGTTGGTAGAATTTCTGGACTTCATTCTGACTCTAGTACGATTTGCTCACGCTCACGTTTTTCTTGTTCTTTCTTTTTTTTTTTGATTACGATGGGTTTCTTGGTGGTGGTTTTTGATACCAAAGTGCTGCAGTATGTAGGGAGTGGGCAATTTTTTGCCATTGTGCTTCTATACTATTATCGGAACAAGAAGTGGTTTCGTCAAGCAGATGGGTAAGTTGAGCCGAGTAGGCCTCGGCTACCTGTTGTGTTTGCAGCTTTTTGACGTCGAGTTTCCGTGTTGTGTTAGATCGCAAACGTTGCTGCAACGAGTAAGGTTCGCACTCGGCTGCTACAAGGTAGTGGTCCGTCTAATACACAGGATGAATGCCTTCCGTCTATCACAACATGATCGATTTGATTTCTCGCTTTTCGATCGAGAGAAATCCAAGTGACCTTGTGTATATCGAGATGCTTGAATCTGGTGCTGCTAACTACCATGTTTTTTGCTTGCGCGAAGTCAATCAACCTCATTCCGTTGTCGGATGTTTCTTCATGAAGGCTGAATTTTCCGACGGTGGGGTCAAAAATATTTTCCCTTCCGATTTTTGCATTAAAATCTCCTAGCAGAATTTTAATGTCATGTCCAGGGCAGCGATCATATGCTGTTTCTATGCGCTCATAAAAAATGTCTTTGATCTGCTCATCTTTTTCTTCGGTCGGAGCATGGCCGCAAATGACACTGATGTAGAAGAACTTCGCTTTTATGCGGATTATAGCAATTCGCTCATCTACTGTAAGGCATTTCCTGTAAGGCAATAATATTGGCTTTGTACTTCTTGAGTACATCCGCCAAAGCGAAAACTGTGCCTGTTCTGTAAAAGGTGCGCACATTCCAAGTGCAGATTCGCAGATCGCTTTATACGTTTGCGGGGGTCTTCAAAAAAAAAAAATATATATATATATATATTTTTTTTTTTTTTAAACCACGCCTAATGTAGGTCCTGGAAAAAATATTCTTTAAAAATCCACGCCTTATGTTGGTCCTTGAAAAAATATTCTTTAAAAAATCCACGCCTTATGTTGGTCCTTGAAAAAATATTCTTTAAAAAATCCACGCCTTATGTTGGTCCTTGAAAAAATATTCTTTAAAAAATCCACGCCTTATGTTGGTCCTTGAAAAAATATTCTTTAAAAAATCCACGCCTTATGTTGGTCCTTGAAAAAATATTCTTTAAAAAATCCACGCCTTATGTTGGTCCTTGAAAAAATATTCTTTAAAAAATCCACGCCTTGTCTAAGTAGGCCTTGAAAAAATATTCTTTAAAAAATCCACGCCTTGTCTAAGTAGGCCTTGAAAAAATATTCTTTAAAAAATCCACGCCTTGTCTAAGTAGGCCTTGAAAAAATATTCTTTAAAAAATCCACGCCTTGTCTAAGTAGGCCTTGAAAAAATATTCTTTAAAAAATCCACGCCTTGTCTAAGTAGGCCTTGAAAAAATATTCTTTAAAAAATCCACGCCTTGTCTAAGTAGGCCTTGAAAAAATATTCTTTAAAAAATCCACGCCTTGTCTAAGTAGGCCTTGAAAAAATATTCTTTAAAAAATCCACGCCTTGTCTAAGTAGGCCTTGAAAAAATATTCTTTAAAAAATCCACGCCTTGTGTGGATCCTTGAAAAAATATTCTTTAAAAAATCCACGCCTTGTGTGGATCCTTGAAAAAATATTCTTTAAAAAATCCACGCCTTGTGTGGATCCTTGAAAAAATATTCTTTAAAAAATCCACGCCTTGTGTGGATCCTTGAAAAAATATTCTTTAAAAAATCCACGCCTTGTGTGGATCCTTGAAAAAATATTCTTTAAAAAATCCACGCATTGTGTGGATCCTTGAAAAAATATTCTTTAAAAAATCCACGCATTTTGTGGATCCTTGAAAAAATATTCTTTAAAAAATCCACGCCTTGTGAGGATGGCATTGAAAAAATATTCTTTAAAAAATCCACGCATTGTGTGGATCCTTGAAAAAATATTCTTTAAAAAATCCACGCCTTATGTTGGTCCTTGAAAAAATATTCTTTAAAAAATCCACGCCTTATGTTGGTCCTTGAAAAAATATTCTTTAAAAAATCCACGCCTTATGTTGGTCCTTGAAAAAATATTCTTTAAAAAATCCACGCCTTATGTTGGTCCTTGAAAAAATATTCTTTAAAAAATCCACGCCTTATGTTGGTCCTTGAAAAAATATTCTTTAAAAAATCCACGCCTTATGTTGGTCCTTGAAAAAATATTCTTTAAAAAATCCACGCCTTATGTTGGTCCTTGAAAAAATATTCTTTAAAAAATCCACGCCTTATGTTGGTCCTTGAAAAAATATTCTTTAAAAAATCCACGCCTTGAAAAAATATTCTTAAAAAAATCCACGCCTTGAAAAAATATTCTTAAAAAATCCACGCCTTATGTAGGTCCTTGAAAAAATATTCTTTAAAAAATCCATGCCTTAAGTAAGCCTTTGAAAAATTATTCTTTAAAAAATCCATGCCTTAAGTAGGTGCTAGAAAAATTATTCTTTAAAAAATCCACGGTCCTGGAAAAAATATTCTTTAAAAAATCCTCGTCGTGTCTAAGACCTTAAAAAATATTTTTTAAGGGTACGATTTATAGAAGACCCCCTTTCCCCCTCAAATTGTATTCCCTTTAAGTGTGACTATCTGTCATAAATGTTCTCTTCCGTAACATTTAGTTTTTGACACTCTTCTTGTTTGTTTGCTGTGGCAGATTATTTTGATGTCTTCATTTATCATTATTTCATTTTGAAATTGTCTTAAATTGTTTGTGACAGCTTCTCTTCGGTTCGGATGTCTCTATGAATAATAGATGCAATACAATAACGACCGAAACAAATAGAATTGTCTTTCTATTTGAGGTGGATGGGTGGGTGGATGGATGTCTGATTGTCTGGTTGGATGGCTGGTTGATTGTTTAGAAAACGAAGACATCAACTAAAAATAGACAAGAAATAAATAAATAAATAAAATAGAATTATTATTATTGCTGTCATTTTTGTGATAAGTGGTCGGTTGTTAGGGTAGGGTAGAAAAGAAGGAAGGAGATTTATATTTTGGATACGAGATATGACTATTAAAAATTTCAAAATATATAATTTTTTAATCGGAAGTTAAAATTCATCCCTCCCCTCCTTTAAAATTTAGTATTCAATTTCCTATAAAATTAAAAATTAGCAAAAATCCCTGTATTCACTTTGAATAAATTTGTCATCGTAAATAAATCATATAAATAGATGTCGGAATATGTGTAAGTATATGTAAACAAAGACATTTGCAATCGTATCAAATATTTATTGAATACACAAATAAACAAAATAAATGAATGGATCGATGGATAAATATTCACACACACTGCCATACAAATAGTCCTCTCTTGTATTTTATCTCCATTATTTAACTATCAACAAGTACACAACTGTCTATGTGGTTGAGTGTGTGTGTGGATGTGTAATAATATGTGTGACAGTTGTAACAACTATTCCAATTAGTTGTTACTGTTGTTATTCGTATTACATGCTACAGACAGTAAACAATTGTAACTAATTCGGACAATGATCAGAATTAGTGGATATGGAGGGTAATCAATAATGTGAAGCCACACAGGCATGGATTTTTTAAAGAATATTTTTTCAAGGCCTTAGAAAAGGCGTGGATTTTTTAAAGATTATTTTTTCAAGGCCTTAGACAAGGCGTGGATATGTTAAGGAATATTTTTTAAGGCCCTAGACAAGGCGTGGATTTGTTAAGGAATATTTTTTAAGGCCCTAGACAAGGCGTGGATTTGTTAAGGAATATTTTTTAAGGCCCTAGACAAGGCGTGGATTTGTTAAGGAATATTTTTTAAGGCTCTAGACAAGGCGTGGATTTGTTAAGGAATATTTTTTAAGGCCCTAGACAAGGCGTGGATTTGTTAAGGAATATTTTTTAAGGCCCTAGACAAGGCGTGGATTTGTTAAGGAATATTTTTTAAGACCCTAGACAAGGCGTGGATTTGTTAAGGAATATTTTTTAAGGCCCTAGACAAGGCGTGGATTTGTTAAGGAATATTTTTTAAGGCCCTAGACAAGGCGTGGATTTGTTAAGGAATATTTTTTAAGGCCCTAGACAAGGCGTGGATTTGTTAAGGAATATTTTTTAAGGCCCTAGACAAGGCGTGGATTTGTTAAGGAATATTTTTTAAGGCCCTAGACAAGGCGTGGATTTGTTAAGGAATATTTTTTAAGGCCCTAGACAAGGCGTGGATTTGTTAAGGAATATTTTTTAAGGCCCTAGACAAGGCGTGGATTTGTTAAGGAATATTTTTTAAGGCCCTAGACAAGGCGTGGATTTCTTAAGGAATATTTTTTAAGGCCCTAGACAAGGCGTGGATTTGTTAAGGAATATTTTTAAGGCCCTAGACAAGGCGTGGATTTGTTAAGGAATATTTTTTAAGGCCCTAGACAAGGCGTGGATTTTTTAAGGCCTAAGACGAGGCGTGGATTTTTTAAAGAATATTTTTTCAAGGCATTAGACCAGGCGTGGATTTTTTAAAGAATATTTTTAAAGGCCTTAGACGAGGCGTGGATTTTTTAAAAAATATTTTTAAAGGCCTTAGACGAGGCGTGGATTTTTTAAAGAATATTTTTAAAGGCCTTAGACGAGGCGTGGATTTTTTAAAAAATATTTTTAAAGGCCTTAGACGAGGCGTGGATTTTTTAAAATTATTTTTTAAAGGCCTTAGACGAGGCGTGGATTTTTTAAAGAATATATTTTTAAGGACTACCACAAGGCGTGGATTTTTTAAAGAGGCGTGGATTTTTTAAAGAGGCGTGGATTTTTTAAAGAGGCGTGGATTTTTTAAAGGCCTTAGAAGAGGCGTGGAATTTTTTAAATTATTTTTTAAAGGCCTTAGACGAGGCGTGGATTTTTTTAAATTATTTTTTAAAGGCCTTAGACGAGGCGTGGATTTTTTTAAATTATTTTTTAAAGGCCTTAGACGAGGCGTGGATTTTTTTAAATTAAAGGATATTTTTAAGGCCTTAGACAAGGCGTGGTTTGTTTAAAGGATATTTTTAAGGCTTTAGACAAGGCGTGGTTTGTTTAAAGGATATTTTTAAGGCTTTAGACAAGGCGTGGTTGTGTGTATTCGTTTCAGATTTGGATATAGCTCCCATATATATTTTCGTCCGATTTAAGGTAAATGGTGCAACAATGTCCCTATATATCTTTCGATTTGCACGAAATTAGGCGCAGCGTAATGAATTAGGTCTGGAATGATGTGTGCAAAGTTTTGTGGAAATCGGTTCAGATTTGGATATAGCTCCCATATATGTTTTCGTCCGATTGAAGGTAAATGGTGTACCAAAGTCCCTATATATCTTTCGATTTGTACGAAATTTGGCACAGCGTAATGAATTAAGTCTAGAACTATGTGTGTTAAATTTTGTGAAAATCGGTTCAGATGCAGATATAGCTCCCATATATATTTTTGTCCGATTTTAGGTTAATAGTGCACCAAAGTCCCTTGATATGCTTCGATTTGCACAAAATTTGGCTTAGCGTACTAAATTAAGTCTAAAATGATGAGTGGTGAGTTTTGGTAAAATCGGTCGAGATTTCGATATAGCTCCCATATATATGTTCGTCCGATTTTATGTAAATGATGCACCAACGTCCCTGTATATCCTTCGATTGGCATGAAATTTGGCACAGCGTACTGAATTAAGTCTAAAACGATGTGTGTAAAATTTCGCGGATATTCGTTCAGATGTAGATATAGCTCCCATATATATTTTCGTCCGATTTGATGTAAATGGTGCAGCAAGAATTAAGTCTAGAGAGATGTGTGTTAATTTTCGTAAAAATCGGTTCAGATTTAGATATAGCTACCACATATAGATTATATTTTTAACAACGAGGCGTAGCGAATAGCGTGTATTAATTTTGCTATAAATCGTTTTCCATAAATTTTCCCCAGGTTACGCAGGCGGCTCTAAACCTGCTCGAATGAAATTGAAGTTAGGATAGGTTGGAGAAAGAGGGAACATAGACATGAAATTATTAGGATACATATGTACAATATACCCTGGTGAAGGATATCATATAGTCGGCCCAGTCCGACTTTACTTCTTTCCTTACTGGTTTAAAAATAATATTTTTGGAAAGAGACATTTTGAAATTGTTATAAAAATTAAGTTTCTCACCCCATATTAAAACTTGATACGACTTTATTACCTTATATCTATTATTAAATCAAAATTCCATTGCATTTTCATGAATAATATTTATTACAGACTATAATTTTGTTCATATTTTCTAAATGTCCTTTGCGATAAAACTCCATAACAAAAAAATACCCTTCGTCTAGACCATGTAGGCGACTGACTTCTGCCCTCCACCAAAGGAATATGCCATGCAATTCAGTTTTTTCGATTTAGATTTCATGTTACCAAAACAGAATGTTATTGCTGTTATTGTTATTTTGTTGCATGATTAATCTTAATACAAGTAAATATAATTATTATGTACGGATGGTGTGTCAAAAGTTAATCGGAGCTTTGCTTTTTATGACCATTAGAGAAGGCGAGCGAACGAACGGTACGGTACGTTTTTTTTTGTGGGTCGTGAAATTGACCACAGAAAAAAATTATAAAAATAAGCAACAATATTTGCATGGCTGAGGGAAGGTTGAGGAGGGTAGGTTGAGGAGAAATTTAAGATGGCATGTCTGCAACTATGATTGTGGCATTAGACGAAATTTCAGAAAATGTTGGTTATGAAAAAAATACTTGAAGACCAGTATGCGTACATAACCATCTTTCATGGTAGGCGGGGGTACATATCAGCCACATTTCAAGTTTACGATATTCCATATAATTTCAGGTCGTAAACCGTTAATAGCCTTAGACATAACCTCTATAATTAAATCAGAGAACTATGAGGAGTATAACTTACAAAGTCGTTACTTCAGAAAAAAATAATTGAATGTCTAAAGCGATTACCATTCGCTGACCATTATCTTGAATAGTAACAACAAAAATAATTGTAATGTTCTATGGTCTAATTATAGCTGAAAAAATTGCGGGGTAGGGTACAAAATATGGCAACGGAAATTATTAAAATGTTACCTTTATTTTGAGTCATGAAATTATGACAAAAACACTCAACCGAAAAAAAACTTTCCAGAAAAATTAAAGTGGTAATGCTGAAATGTTTTTTTTTATTAAAGGAAAAATTCAAAATTAATTATCTATGGAGAGGGCTAATTCAGGAAAATACAAAAAGGGAACCCCTATACTGGAAATTTTATTTTTCTACGCTGTTTTTTTTCTATCACAAAAATCCCTTAGGACTATTGAAAATTCCAACACAGTTGATGTTGGCAAATCAAACACAACCAGTCAATAATATTTGTTAGCGGAGCTTTTAATTTCAGTTTTCAGTAACTCAATTCCATTTTCATTTCCTCCCTCCATTAACAAAAACATGAGCTCAATTTTTCATTATGATAACCTTTTGGCAGTTCCGATTCAATTGTTTCTTTGCAAACACTTCATTATGCATTGATTCTACGAAAATGACACAATTTTAATTAAGATTTCATATGATTATGGAAATGTTTTTTATTCCGTGCCACATTTTTTCTGTGACGGAATTTTGTATGCCGACTTGCTATCAAAAAGAAGTAAAAAAAAATCGCAACACCCTAAAGACGGAACACGTACGTGTCAACAGGAGCCAAGATAATATCAAAGCAACACATTGGTTGTGGGTGTTTCTTTGTAATCCGAAGTGGAATTTAAATAAGAAAGTGAATTTGTTTGTATTTTGTTTAGAAAGCAACAAAATACCGTTTACTTCGAACAACGGAACGGAAATGGCGAAAAATATATTTTCGATAATAAAAAGGAGATTTTTTTCTAAATATGTTTAAAAGGAAACGTTATGTGTTTTTAAAGGACCAACAATTATGGATTTTTTAAAAAAATATTTTTTTTTTAACGAGGCCAAAAAAATTGTGCACATTTCAAAGAATATTTTTTATGGACCAACATACGCGAAGATTACAAAAAAATCTTCCGACGTAGGGGATGATAGATACCAATCCACAACTCTGGTTGGTTTTAACATGGCAAAGCCTAGGCTTATCTTGGTCTCTCTTCATCTCGATTGTGGACACTGACCTCCCCGTGGGATCACCTGGGGTAGCTACTTTCATCACCCGTTGAAATAGTGAGCTGATATATGCTATGAGTTCACCTAGAACTATGAAAAATGGGTTGAGGCGTCGGGTTAGTTGCCCAAACTCGGAAAACCCCCACTACTATGAAAAAGCGACGAAAAATAAAACTAAACCTCCTGAATGTTGACGACCCCCCGAAAACATATAAAATTAATACCGCTATGCAGGATAACTTTAACTGGCACAAGGTCAGCAGTTAAAGTTGAAAAGACCTCTCGGAGCCCTTTAATACTGAGCGAGGATTCAGGCAAGGTGACAGTTTGTCGTCAAAAAGGTCATATGGGAGGAAAAACAAATATTATTCGCCTACGCCAATGACATCGACTCGCCCTACGCCATTGGTTGGACATTGCGAGCAGTAACAGCCACCTTTGTACAAATTGAGAAGGAGTCTGCCAAAATGGCTCTGGCAGTAAAAGGCAAGAAGACCAAGCTGATAGTATCAAAGCCCAAGACGTCCAGTAGACACAGACCAACTGTAGAACTAGAGAACTATAGCTTCGAGGTATTCAACGATTTTATGTAACTTGGTACCGCCATAAATAAAACTAATGACATCAGATTTGAAATTCGTAGAAGGATGGTGTTGGCCAACAGAGGCTACTATAGTCTAAGTAAGCAATTAACCAGTAAGGAAAGCAGTAAAGTCTCACTGGGCCGACTATATGATACCCTTCACCACTTTGAGTATATTGTACACATCTATCCCTACAATTGCATATCAATGTTCCCTCGAAGGAACAAATTAATGTCTTTCTGCAACCTATGATAAATTTAATTTCATTCGGGCAGATTTAGATTTGACTGCGTACCATGGGACAAATTTTTGAAAAACGATTTATAGCAAAATTGATTAACGCTATTCGTTCGCCGCACTGTTAAAAAATTAATTTCAATCAGACACCCGTTCGAAATACATATGAAAGCTATGGCAGCATCTGCATCAATATCCACAAAACTCAATTTGATACGTTGTGCAAAATTTCGTGTTAATTGGACAAAGATTAGAAGATCGGTGCACCATTTATGTAAAATCGGATGAAAATGTATATATATATGTATTTGTGGGAGCTATATCAAAACCTGACCCGATTTTCACGAAACTTAATACACATCATTCTGAACCTAATTCATTACGCTGCGCCAAATTTCGTACAAATCGAAAGATATTAAGGGACTTTGGTGTACCATTTACCTTAAATCGGACTAAAATATATATGGGAGCTATATCTAAATCTGAACCGATTTTCAAGAAACTAAACACACATCATTCTAAGCCTAATTCATTACGCTGTGCCAAATTTCGTGCAAATCGAAAGATATATAGGGACTTGTGTGCACCATTTACAAAAAATCGGACGAAAATATATATGGGAGCTATATCTAAATCTGAACCGATTTTTATGAAATTTTACACACATCATTCTAGACCTAATTCAGTACGCTGTGCCAAATTTCGTGTAAATCAAAAGATATATAGGGACCGTTTACATTAAATTGTACGAGCTATACTTAAATCTGAACCGATTTTTCCCAATTTCAATTGGGTTCGTCCTTGGGCCAAACAAGTGAGCTGTGCCAAATTTCATCCAATTCGGATCATAAATGCGACCTGTACTTTGTTTACAATTTAACATGGACAGACAGACAGACTGACATGCATAAATCGACTCAGAAAGTTATTCTATGCATATTCTCAAAAGAAACCGTGTGTCTATCTCGTTTCCTTTTGCCTGTTACAAACATATGCACAGTGTGGTGAAGGGTATAAATACCGAAAATCGGTAGGTATCATCATATGGGGGCCAGACCTAAGTGGGGTCGATATAGTTCATAGTCTAACCTTACGTTCTAGTTTATCCTTCGCAGGTAGATTAATTACAACAGAGTCTTAAAACCAAACCCAAAAAACGCGGAACAAATCAAATAACTATTTTAATATAAATGAGGGGATTATGTAGGGACTACCCCTAATAGAGGCGAATAATAATACAATTTTTGGAGGGAGATTTGTTACCATATACGAAAACAAAAACAAATCGTTCGTTCAAAGAAAAAAAAAACGATCAATACTGAAAATTAGGGGTATCATTATATGGGGGCTACCATAAAAAGTGGACCCATATTTATAATTTTCAGTGGGGAAATTTGGTACACAATAAAAACCCAATGTACTAATTTTCTGCCAAGCGGGCTCAGGAACATCAAAATATCGAAAATTGGGAGTACCCTAATATGAAGGCTACCCGAAAAAATTGACCTATATTTATAATTAGTGTAGAGATTTGCTACCCAATAAATACTGAAAATTTGAGGTATCATTATAAGGGAGCTATGCCTAAATGTGGACCGGTATATTTATTATGTATACCCAGGTTTATTTATTATGTATACCTAGCATTTGAAAATCGTTTTTGAAAAAAAATCAGTCATTCGGTGATAAAAAACTGAAAAATCAAAATAGAGATAATTTGCCCAAAATATCGATTAATGGGGCTATCCGGAAACAATGGCCAATGTTGATAATTTTTGGTAAGAACAAGCTCTCCAAGGGTAACAAGGGTATGGACCAATATTGATAATTTTTAGTAGGCAGATTTACTATCATACCAAAACCCAAAATAACAAATTACAACCAATTAGGTAGAAACATGTGCCACAAAATCCTACAAATACTGAATAATAGGGCTTACCGTTATATGGGGGTTACCCTAAAAAGTGGACAAATATTGATATTGTGGAAAAACGTGTTAAGATATTTCCTTCGATCTATAACCAAAATATCTATGAGACAATGCCCATAGCCATAGCCATAAGGCTGAAGGAATAAAAATATATTTAAAGAAAAGACGCCTGTTATGATCGATGAAAAATATATATTTTATATAATCCACGCTTATAAATTTCCTTAAAAATATATTATAAAAAATCTACGGTCTTTGAAATACATATTTTAAAAACAGAAGCGTTAATGGCCATTGATATTTTTTGAAATTTAAATTTTTAATTATCCTCATTCAAAAAGATCCTTGAAAAAATGTATTTAAAACAAGGAAAGTTCAAAAGACGGACGGGGCCGACTATATGATACCCTTTACCACATTGGGTACATACCAGAGAAACTAACATAGACAGAATAGACATATCTTTGGAGGACCATTAAAATGGAATCGGGCGAAACTAAATTTGTGATCTACATAGTTAATATATATGGAAGCGAATAAACATAGGCTCCTCGGAGAACCATTTGCATAAAATCGTAAATATATATATATATATATATGGGAGCTCCACCGGACAAAACTATGTATGGGAGCCATGCCTAAATATGAACCGATTTTTACAACAAATATGAATCGATTGTGAGTTTGGTGCACCATTTATATATATAAAATTGGACAAAACTATATATGGGATCTATATCTAAATCTGAACCGATTTCCACAAAACTTTGCATACATTAAGATGGACCTATTTCAGTACGCTGTGCAAAATGTTGTCTCAATCGGTCAAATATTGGGAAATAGATGCACAATTTACATAAAATCGAACAAAACTAAATTTGGGAGCTATATCTAAATGTGAACCGATTTCCATTAAATTTCGCCTACATCAATATGGACCTATTTCAGTACGCTGCGCAAATATATATATGGGCGCTATATCTAAATCTGACCCGATTTTCCCCTATTTCAATAGGGCTTGTCCTTAGGCATAATAATGACAATCTTCTTATCATTCCCCTGCTCAAGCGCTTCCCAAATGGTGTTGAAAGTCAACGACAAATCTTTAAAAAGGCAAATTATTAATTTTAAAAATTAAAAAAAAAAAATTAAAGTTTTTTTCTTTAAAAATTAATTGTAGCTTTTGAAATATGACACAAAAGAAACATGAACTGTAAAATGTAAAAAAAAACCAGTGAGCGGAGCAGTATAGTCGGACGGGGTCGACCATACGATACCCTACACAACTACCACGAACTCTAACTTTCTGAGTCTGAGTAATATTTCGTGACATTTGCCCCCTCTTGTCCGATTAGAGGTCAACAACACCTCTTCCTTACTTTTTTCGAATATTCAGTACAGTTCTTCTAATTACTTGTCCAGATTACCTTCACGGTGGGTTGTGTTGTGATTTTCGGACTATATTCGACTCGAAAACACACAAAAAATTAAGTTTTCGGTCCAAAATTTTAATCTGATCATCACCGAAAATTGTAGGCGTTGTTCTTGACCATAACTGGAACTTCATGAAAAATTTCAAAGCCATCAGCGCGATATTTCCCCCTCTAATGTGGTAATGGGTTACTAAATAATATCTGAATACGTAAGCACCTGTAAATATTTGACTGTAACTTCCACATCTGAGTAGATACATCACTATATTTGGTATCAATTTAAAGCCCAACCACTCCTCTTGGATATGCTATCAACTCCTCGGGTCTACATCCTCCAGGAGTAAATATATATGCCATAGAATACAAATTTTGTCATTTTTCACACAAAAGTCAGGGTCCATTTGACCCGCTAAATATTGACCGATCTTTATAAAAACATGCATGCTTAATCTCTGCCCCGATCCCCTTCTCCATGCAAAAATTCGCGGTGTTTGGGCCATAATTGCGGCCTCTGGAGCGACCAGAAAAACCGACAAAAATAATGTTTTTGATCCATTTCATCCCCTAAATATTAACCGATCTTTTTCAAAAACAATAGGGGTCTTCATTGGCCAGAACCAATCCTACATGCAAAATTTCGTGAAGATTGGTCCATAACTGTGGCCTGTATCGTGTTTACAAATTATAATGGACAGACGGACGGGCGGACGGACGGACGGACACACATGTCTAGATCGACTCAGCTAGTCGAGATATGACGATCGGTATAATTAAAGGTGGGTCTAGGACCAATATTTCGCGGCGTTACAAACATTTGGGGCTGCACAAAGCTATAATACCCTGACAACATAGTTGTGTAGGGTATAAAAATTACAATCATACACGTATATAGTGGTTATTTTTTCTGTGTTCTTTTAAAAGGACGTAAAAGGGTATTATATTGATCAAAAATGCCTTCTCCTGTACGTCTTGATTTTTGTCGACTCATCTACAAATTGTCATGGCCACAAATATCGTTATTGACAGCTACCAGTATGCATGCTAAGACATTTACCGTCGCATCATCTAATTAATATTGAAAGCAACGTAACACATCTGACGAAATTCATAACCTTTTCATTCGTGGAGAATGTCATGATTTGTTTTCATTTATGTTTCATTGCCTTTTGAAATGAGTTTCCAAAAGTGTTTTTTTTTCCGAAGAAATATTAATTTATTAAGAATTCCATTTTCAGACAAATTTTCAAGGTGTAAACACATATTTTATTACATTCCTCATGATCTTATGTTAAATAAAATATATTAATAGAATATGTTTCTTGTCGAGACACAATCTGAAACGTGTCATTGAACTTATTTGAGAATATTTTGAAATTTGAACTGTATATATGTATCTGACGTAAATCAAATACCAATTATCTTCTTATGATATCGACTTAAAAACTGCCAAAAATTGTGAATATTACATATGAAGCTGAATGGGACTCCGATTTAATATTAATATTTAATAATGAGTATAAATGAGATTTGTCCATCCTGTGGTATTGTGATTGGATAAACAGATCAATTGGTCGTTTTGATAAGGATCGCTGGAAGTGAGCTTCTCAGAGCATTACTTTTATATTGTCCAAATGGTGTTGGTTACCATATAGCCCCCGTCGTTGCGACTTTGGTTCTTTCCTAGGTGCTTTTAACTTTTTGTTGTTAACCTTTCCAATCTTCATCCTTCATAAATTTGAAGAAGACCGCTTTGGACACTTGCAAAACCTTGTCCATAGTCTTATCTTAGAATTGCCATTGAACAATTATCAAAATCTTTAGTTTGATGCACTCAAAAGCTTTAGTTTAATTTGATCCCAGGGGAGGACAATTGTAAACAAAGTACAGTACAGGTCGCATTTTTACTTCGAATTGGATGAAATTTGACACAGCTCATTTGTTTGGCTCAAGGACGAACTCTATTGAAATTGGGAAAAATCGGTTCAGATTTAGATATAGCTCCCATATATATATTTAACCGATTTAAAGTAAACGGTCCCTATATATCTTTCGATTTGCACGAAATTTGGTACAGCCTAATCATTTAGGTCTAGAATGATGTCTGCCAAGTTTCGTAAAAATCGGTCCAGATTTAGATATAGCTCAAATATATAGTTTCGTCCGATTTCAAGTAAATGGTGCCTTAAAGTCCCTATATATCTTTCGATTTGCACGAAATTTGGCATAACGTACTGAATTGAGCCTAGAAAGATGTCTGCCAACTTTCGAGAAAATCGGTCCAGAGTTAGATATATATTTTCGTCCGATTTCATGTAAATGGTGCCCCAAAGTCCCTGTATATCTTTTGATTTGCACGAAATTTTTCATAACGTACTGAATTAAGCCTAGAGTGATGTCTGCAAAGTTTCGAGAAAATCGGTCCAGATTTAGATATAGTTTCCATATATAGTTTCGTCCGATTTCATGTAAATGGTGCCCCAAAGTCCCAATATATCTTTCGATTTGCACGAAATTTGGCATAACGTACTGAATTAAGCCTAGAATGATGTCTGCCAACTTTCGAGAAAATCGATCCAGATTTAGGTATAGCTCCCATATATAGTTTCGTCCGATTTCATGTAAATGGTGCACCAAAGTCCCTATATATCTTTCGATTTGCACGAAATTTGGTACAGCCTAATCACTTAGGTCTAGAATGATGTCTGCCAAGTTTCGAGAAAATCGGTCCAGATTTAGATATAGCTCCCATATATAGTTTCGTCCGATTTCATGTAAATGGTGCCCCAAGGTCCCTATATATCTTTCGATTTGCACGAAATTTGGTACAGCCCAATCACTTAGGTCTAGAATGATGTCTGCAAAGTTTCGAGAAAATCGGTCCAGATTTAGATATAGCTCCCATATATAGTTTCGTCCGATTTCATGTAAATGGTGCCCTAAAGTCCCTATATATCTTTTGATTTGCACGAAATTTGGTATAACGTACTGAATTAAGCCTAGAGTGATGTCTGCCAAGTTTCGAGAAAATCGGTCCAGATTTAGATATAGCTCCCATATATAGTTTCGTCCGATTTCATGTAAATGGTGCCCTAAAGTCCCTATATATCTTTTGATTTGCACGAAATTTGGCATAACGTACTGAATTAAGCCTAGAGTGATGTCTGCCAAGTTCCGTGAAAATCGGTTCTGATTTAGATATAGCTCCCATATATAGTTTCGTCCGATTTCATATAATTGGTGCACTAAAGTCCCTATATATCCTTTATTTTTTTTCAATGATCATTCCATGAAGTGTATTTTTTGAAGAATATTTTTTAAAAGATCATTAAATTTTTCTTTGATGTGTATTTCTTCCCTGGTAAAAGTTTTCGAAAAGTTTCTCCATCAATTAAATATGCATGTACTTTCTTTTATTTTATATTTCCATCCACTTCTTTCAAGCATTGTTTTAAAAATAGGGAAGATGCCAAAACATTGATAACAACCACAAAATATTCTTTAATTGTTTGGCTGTTAACCACAGATAAAAAATGCCAATTAAAATATTATTATTTGTAAACAACAACAGCAACAATAATAATAAAACCAGAAGACGTTATGATAATTTCGATAATGACAGCAAAAAGTAAGCTCAAAGAAGATATATTAAGAAAAGAAAAATTATAATTTTTTCTCAGTGCAACATAAAAAAAATCTTAAAAAATGCTGTCTCAGAATTTATTTTCAGAAATTTCTGCTAACGAGCTGTCGCTTTCAAGGTCTCCAATAATAAATTTGGCCCCAAAATAGATCAACTTCTGACAAAGCATAAATTATTGTAATCCTCTTATTGTTTTGAGAAGAAGAAAAAAAAAACAAATACAAATATTATAAGAGGATTATAATAAAAAAAAAAACAAAAATTTGTCAACTCTTAATGCCAATTGACAATCAACAAAAAAAGTAAATAAATAAAACACTTCCGTCGATACTCCTCTCTATCTCTCATTTTGTCTCATTAATTGAATACTACTCCATAAGTAAAATTACAAAACGTGCTGCGAGTCAAAATATGTTTTTATTTCGAACAAATTAATGAAATGTGTGTGTCATCTGATGTTGTTGTTGTTATTGTCATTCAATTTTGTTCGCTCTTATTGTCAACAGAGTTCGGTTCGGTTTTAGTTTACCTTTGTTGTTGCTGTTTTTTTTTCTGCTGACGTTCGTACGATAAGTTTAATTGGACAACAATAACTTCTTATTTACTTCATTGTTTATTCAATACTCCATTGTGTAGTGCACAGTGGTTTTTAGAGAAAAACATTTGGCCTTGTGATAAACCTTAATATATATTCTTTAAAAAAAACCACGCCTTGTCTAAGTAGTCCTTGAAGAAATATTCTTTAAAAAAAACCACGCCTTGTCTAAGTAGTCCTTGAAGAAATATTCTTTAAAAAAATCCACGCCTTGTCTAAGTAGTCCTTGAAGAAATATTCTTTAAAAAATCCACGCCTTGTCTAAGTAGGCCTTGAAATATTCTTTAAAAAATCCACGCCTTGTCTAAGTAGGCCTTGAAAAAATATTCTTTAAAAAGTCCACGCCTTGTCTAAGTAGGCCTTGAAAAAATATTCTTTAAAAAATCCACGCCTTGTCTAAGTAGGCCTTGAAAAAATATTCTTTAATAAATCCACGCCTTGTCTAAGTAGGCCTTGAAAAAATACACTTTAAAAAATCCACGCCTTGTCTAAGTAGGGCTTGAAAAAATATTCTTTAAAAAATCCACGCCTTGTCTAAGTAGGCCTTGAAGAAATATTCTTTAAAAAATCCACGCCTTGTCTAAGTAGGCCTTGAAGAAATATTCTTTAAAAAATCCACGCCTTGTCTAAGTAGGCCTTTAAGAAATATTCTTTAAAAAATCCACACCTTGTCTAAATAGGCCTTGAAGAAATATTCTTTAAAAAATCCACGCCTTGTCTAAGTAGGCCTTGAAAAAATATTCTTTAAAAAATCCACGCCTTGTCTAAGTAGGCCTTGAAAAAATATTCTTTAAAAAATCCACGCCTTGTCTAAGTAGGCCTTGAAAAAATATTCTTTAAAAAATCCACGCCTTGTCTAAGTAGGCCTTGAAAAAATATTCTTTAAAAAATCCACGCCTTGTCTAAGTAGGCCTTGAAAAAATATTCTTTAAAAAATCCACGCCTTGTCTAAGTAGGCCTTGAAAAAATATTCTTTAAAAAATCCACGCCTTGTCTAAGTAGGCCTTGAAAAAATATTCTTTAAAAAATCCACGCCTTGTCTAAGTAGGCCTTGAAAAAATATTCTTTAAAAAATCCACGCCTTGTCTAAGTAGGCCTTGAAAAAATATTCTTTAAAAAATCCACGCCTTGTCTAAGTAGGCCTTGAAAAAATATTCTTTAAAAAATCCACGCCTTGTCTAAGTAGGCCTTGAAAAAATATTCTTTAAAAAATCCACGCCTTGTCTAAGTAGGCCTTGAAGAAATATTCTTTAAAAAATCCACGCCTTGTCTAAGTAGGCCTTGAAAAAATATTCTTTAAAAAATCCACGCCTTGTCTAAGTAGGCCTTGAAAAAATATTCTTTAAAAAATCCACGCCTTGTCTAAGTAGGCCTTGAAGAAATATTCTTAAAAAAATCCATCCCTTTAAAAAATCCACGCCTTGTCAAAGTAGGCCTTGAAGAAATATTCTTTAAAAAATCCACGCCTTGTCAAAGTAGGCCTTGAAGAAATATTCTTTAAAAAATCCACGCCTTGTCAAAGTAGGCCTTGAAGAAATATTCTTTAAAAAATCCACGCCTTGTCAAAGTAGGCCTTGAAGAAATATTCTTTAAAAAATCCACGCCTTGTCAAAGTAGGCCTTGAAGAAATATTCTTTAAAAAATCCACGCCTTGTCAAAGTAGGCCTTGAAGAAATATTCTTTAAAAAATCCACGCCTTGTCTAAGTAGGCCTTGAAGAAATATTCTTTAAAAAATCCACGCCTTGTCAAAGTAGGCCTTGAAGAAATATTCTTTAAAAAATCCACGCCTTGTCTAAGTAGGCCTTGAAGAAATATTCTTTAAAAAATCCATCCCTTTAAAAAATCCACGCCTTGTCAAAGTAGGCCTTGAAGAAATATTCTTTAAAAAATCCACGCCTTGTCAAAGTAGGCCTTGAAGAAATATTCTTTAAAAAATCCACGCCTTGTCTAAGTGTGCCTTGAAGAAATATTCTTTAAAAAATCCACGCCTTGTCTAAGTAGGCCTTGAAGAAATATTCTTTAAAAAATCCACGCCTTGTCAAAGTAGTCCTTGAAGAAATATTCTGTAAAAAATCCACGCCTTGTCTAAGTGTGCCTTGAAGAAATATTCTTTAAAAAATCCACGCCTTGTCTAAGTAGGCCTTGAAGAAATATTCTTTAAAAAATCCACGCCTTGTCTAAGTAGGCCTTGAAGAAATATTCTTTAAAAAATCCACGCCTTGTCTAAGTAGGCCTTGAAGAAATATTCTTTAAAAAATCCACGCCTTGTCTAAGTAGGCCTTGAAGAAATATTCTTTAAAAAATCCACGCCTTGTCTAAGTAGGCCTTGAAGAAATATTCTTTAAAAAATCCACGCCTTGTCTAAGTAGGCCTTGAAGAAATATTCTTTAAAAAATCCACGCCTTGTCTAAGTAGGCCTTGAAGAAATATTCTTTAAAAAATCCACGCCTTGTCTAAGTAGGCCTTGAAGAAATATTCTTTAAAAAATTCACGCCTTGTCTAAGTAGGCCTTGAAGAAATATTCTTTAAAAAATTCACGCCTTGTCTAAGTAGGCCTTGAAGAAATATTCTTTAAAAAATCCACGCCTTGTCTAAGTAGGCCTTGAAGAAATATTCTTTAAAAAATCCACGCCTTGTCTAAGTAGGCCTTGAAGAAATATTCTTTAAAAAATCCACGCCTTGTCAAAGTAGGCCTTGAAGAAATATTCTTTAAAAAATCCACGCCTTGTCTAAGTAGGCCTTGAAGAAATATTCTTTAAAAAATCCATCCCTTTAAAAAATCCACGCCTTGTCAAAGTAGGCCTTGAAGAAATATTCTTTAAAAAATCCACGCCTTGTCTAAGTGTGCCTTGAAGAAATATTCTTTAAAAAATCCAAGCCTTGTCTAAGTAGGCCTTGAAGAAATATTCTTTAAAAAATCCACGCCTTGTCAAAGTAGTCCTTGAAGAAATATTCTTTAAAAAATCCACGCCTTGTCTAAGTGTGCCTTGAAGAAATATTCTTTAAAAAATCCACGCCTTGTCTAAGTGTGCCTTGAAGAAATATTCTTTAAAAAATCCACGCCTTGTCTAAGTGTGCCTTGAAGAAATATTCTTTAAAAAATCCACGCCTTGTCTAAGTGTGCCTTGAAGAAATATTCTTTAAAAAATCCACGCCTTGTCAAAGTAGGTCTTGAAGAAATATTCTTTAAAAAATCCACGCCTTGTCTTAGTAGGCCTTGAAGAAATATTCTTTAAAAAATCCACGCCTTGTCTAAATAGGCCTTGAAGAAATATTCTTTAAAAAATCCACGCCTTGTCTAAGTAGGCCTTGAAGAAATATTCTTTAAAAAATCCACGCCTTGTCTAAGTAGGCCTTGAAGAAATATTCTTTAAAAAATCCACGCCTTGTCTAAGTAGGCCTTGAAGAAATATTCTTTAAAAAATTCACGCCTTGTCTAAGTAGGCCTTGAAGAAATATTCTTTAAAAAATCCACGCCTTGTCTAAGTAGGCCTTGAAGAAATATTCTTTAAAAAATCCACGCCTTGTCTAAGTAGGCCTTGAAGAAATATTCTTTAAAAAATCCACGCCTTGTCTAAGTAGGCCTTGAAGAAATATTCTTTAAAAAATCCACGCCTTGTCTAAGTAGGCCTTGAAGAAATATTATTTAAAAAATCCACGCCTTGTCTAAGTAGGCCTTGAAGAAAAATCCACGCCTTGTCTAAGTAGGCCTTGAAGGAAAATTCTTAAAATAATCCACGCCTTGTCTAAGTAGGCCTTGAAGAAATATTCTTTAAAAAATCCACGCCTTGTCTAAGTAGGCCTTGAAGAAAAATTCTTTAAAAAATCCACCCCTTGTCTAAGTAGGCCTTGAAGAAATATTCTTTAAAAAAAATCCACGCCTTGTCTAAGTAGGCCTTGAAGAAATATTCTTTAAAAAATCCACGCCTTGTCTAAGTAGGCCTTGAAGAAATATTCTTTAAAAAATCCACGCCTTGTCTAAGTAGGCCTTGAAGAAATATTTTTTAAAAAATCCACGCCTTGTCTAAGTAGGCCTTGAAGAAATATTCTTTAAAAAATCCACGCCTTGTCTAAGTAGGCCTTGAAGAAATATTCTTTAAAAAATCCAAGCCTTGTCTAAGTAGGCCTTTAAAAAATAGTTTTTAAAAAATCCACCCCTTGTCTAAGTAGGCCTTGAAGAAATATTTTAAAAAAAAACCACGCCTTGTCTAAGTAGGCCTTGAAGAAATATTTTTTAAAAAAACCACGCCTTGTCTAAGTAGGCCTTGAAGAAATATTCTTTAAAAAATCCACGCCTTGTCTAAGTAGGCCTTGAAGAAATATTCTTTAAAAAATCCACGCCTTGTCTAAGTAGGCCTTGAAGAAATATTATTTAAAAAATCCACGCCTTGTCTAAGTAGGCCTTGAAGAAATATTATTTAAAAAATCCACGCCTTGTCTAAGTAGGCCTTGAAGAAAAAATCTTAAAAAAATCCACGCCTTGTCTAAGTAGGCCTTGAAGGAAAATTCTTAAAATAATCCACGCCTTGTCTAAGTAGGCCTTGAAGAAAAATTCTTAAAAAATCCACCCCCTTGTCTAAGTAGGCCTTGAAGAAAAATTCTTAAAAAATCCACCCCTTTGTCTAAGTAGGCCTTGAAGAAATATTCTTTAAAAAATCCACGCCTTGTCTAAGTAGGCCTTGAAGAAATATTCTTTAAAAAATCCACGCCTTGTCTAAGTAGGCCTTGAAGAAATATTCTTTAAAAAATCCACGCCTTGTCTAAGTAGGCCTTGAAGAAATATTTTTTAAAAAATCCACGCCTTGTCTAAGTAGGCCTTGAAGAAATATTCTTTAAAAAATCCACGCCTTGTCTAAGTAGGCCTTGAAGAAATATTCTTTAAAAAATCCAAGCCTTGTCTAAGTAGGCCTTTAAAAAATAGTTTTTAAAAAATCCACCCCTTGTCTAAGTAGGCCTTGAAGAAATATTTTAAAAAAAAACCACGCCTTGTCTAAGTAGGCCTTGAAGAAATATTTTTTAAAAAAACCACGCCTTGTCTAAGTAGGCCTTGAAGAAATATTCTTTAAAAAATCCACGCCTTGTCTAAGTAGGCCTTGAAGAAATATTCTTTAAAAAATCCACGCCTTGTCTAAGTAGGCCTTGAAGAAATATTTTTTAAAAAATCCACGCCTTGTCTAAGTAGGCCTTGAAGAAATATTCTTTAAAAAATCCACGCCTTGTCTAAGTAGGCCCTGAAGAAATATTCTTTAAAAAATCCACGCCTTGTCTTGAAGAAATATTATTTAAAAAATCCACGCCTTGTCTTGAAGAAATATTATTTAAAAAATCCACGCCTTGTCTTGAAGAAATATTATTTAAAAAATCCATGCCTTGTCTAAGTAGGCCTTGAATAAATATTCTTTAAAAAATCCACGCCTTGTCTTGAAGAAATATTATTTAAAAAATCCACGCCTTGTCTAAGTAGGCCTTGAATAAATATTCTTTAAAAAATCCACGCCTTGTCTAAGGCCATGAAGAAATATTCTTTGAAAAATCCACGCCTTGTCTAAGTAGGCCATGAAGAAATATTCTTTAAACAATCCACGCCTTGTCTACGTAGGCCTTAAAGAAATATTCTTTAAAAAATCCACCCCTTTGTCTAAGTAGGCCTTGAAGAAAAATTCTTAAAAAATCCACGCCTTGTCTTGAAGAAATATTCTTTAAAAAATCCACGCCTTGTCTAAGTAGGCCTTGAATAAATATTCTTTAAAAAATCCACGCCTTGTCTAAGTAGGCCTTGAATAAATATTCTTTAAAAAATCCACGCCTTGTCTAAGTAGGCCTTGAATAAATATTCTTTAAAAAATCCACGCCTTGTCTAAGTAGGCCTTGAATAAATATTTTTTAAAAAATCCACGCCTTGTCTAAGTAGGCCTTGAAGAAATATTTTTTAAAAAATCCACGCCTTGTCTTGAAGAAATATTATTTAAAAAATCCACGCCTTGTCTTGAAGAAATATTCTTTAAAAAATCCACGCCTTGTCTTGAAGAAATATTCTTTAAAAAATCCACGCCTTGTCTTGAAGAAATATTCTTTAAAAAATCCACGCCTTGTCTTGAAGAAATATTCTTTAAAAAATCCACGCCTTGTCAAAGTAGGCCTTGAAGAAATATTCTTTAAAAATTCAGGCCTTGTGGTAAACCTTAATAAATATTCTTTAAAAATTCAGGCCTTGTGGTAAACCTTAATAAATATTCTTTAAAAAATCCACGCCTTGTCTAAGTAGGCCTTGAAGACATATTCTTTAAAAAATCCACGCCTTGTCTACGTAGGCCTTGAAGACATATTCTTTAAAAAATCCACGCCTTGTCTAAGTAGGCCTTGAAGACATATTCTTTAAAAAATCCACGCCATGTCTATGAAGGCCTTGAAGAAATATTCTTTAAAAATTCAGGCCTTGTGGTAAACCTTAATAAATATTCTTTAAAAAATCCACGCCTTGTCTAATTAGGCCTTGAAGAAATATTCTTTAAAAAATCCACTCCTTTGTCTAAGTAGGCCTTGAAGAAATATTCTTTAAAAAATCCACGCCTCGTCTAAGGCCTTAACAAACATTCTTTAAAAAATCCACACATCATGGGATACCTGGAAAAATATTCTTAAAAAAATCCACGCCTTGTGGGACACCTTGAAATTGTATTCTTTAAAAATTGACCTCCCTCCCTTCTACTGTGCACTTCAAAACCTAAAACTATTTACGATGTGCGTACGTGAGTTCACGCGAAGTTGGTCGATTTATTTGATAACGAAGCAATAAAAAATGAAAAGAAGTTCACATCGTATTTTGTTATTGTTATCTTCTCTTTTTTCCCTTTTAATTTTGAGATAGGATGTTGTTGTTGTTGTTCACTTGACTCTGTTTCGCGATAAAATTGTGCGGGTGTTTTCTTCGTCGTCGTTTTGTAACATTTCCAGTCTGACACTTTGTTAAGGGAATAGAAAGAGGCAACAATTTCAACATCATTGCCTCTTCGCTTTCATCGACTGACACTTGCGTGTTAGCTGAGGTAAAAAAAGACTAAAGACGAAACCGACAATTTGTATTTGTCAGGTCGCTGTGAGAAAGAAAAAAACAAATGCAAACCCCCTGCCACAATAGTCTACCGAAACAGTCGAACTTCGCGTTACACTTTCCGTTCAAAGATTGTCATCAGTGACTTATCACTGTGTCGTTAATGAAAGTACCATGTTATGTACCTGTTACGCTATTTCGTAATGAAACAACGAGTGTTTGTTTTTGTGGAGAATAGGGAAGATGGGGTTTTATTTATTTTTTTTTTTTATCGATAATTTGGAATTTTTGTCAAAGTTCTACAAAACCGTCAATTTTTAAGAAATATTTTTTTCAATGCCTCTCATCCGTGAATTTTTTAAAAACTATTTTTTAAGATCTGCCACAAGGCGTGGATTTTTTAACAAAAATTTTATGGAGTAACACAGGGTGGAATTTTTTAAAATAATTTTAAGGAGTAGCACAAAACGGGAATTTTTTTCAAATCATGGTTCATTCGAAGGCGATATTTAGCGTCAACGCAGATCGGTCTATAGATCTTTCGGATAATTTTTTCTCAAACACCCAAAGAGCTGCACCATCTGCTTGCGGAAGTACCCATGCTTCCGAACCATATAATAGGCCACCTGTAGTATCAGCGTCTTGTAGAGTGTGAGTTTGGTCTGGCGGGAGGTGACCTTGTTTTTAAACGGCTTACTTACACCATAGTAGCATGTGTTGGCCATCCCAATGCTTCTCCGAATTTCAAAACTGATGTCATTCGTTTTATTTATGGCCGTATCAAGGTATATAAAATCGTTGACTACCTCGAAGCTGTAGTTCTCAAGTTCCAGAGTTGATCCTCTTGCGCGTTCAGCTTGGCCTTCTCATTGGCTGAATTTTCCGGCGGTGGGGCCAAAGATATTTGTATACCCTTCACCACACTGTGGTACAGGGTATTATGTCTTTGTGCATATGTTTGTAACAGGCAAAAGGAAACGAGATATGCATAGAATCACTTTCTAAGTCGATTTATGCACGTCCGTCCGTCTGTCTGTCTGTCCATGTTAAATTGTAAACAAAGTACAGGTCGCATTTATGATCGGAATTGGATGAAATTTGGCATAGGTCACTTATTCGGCCCAAGGACGAACCCTATTGAAATTGGGAAAAATCGGTTCAGATTTAGATATAACTCCCATATATATATATATATATATATATTTAACCGATTTAATGTAAACGGTCCCTATATATCTTTCGATTTGCACGAAATTTGGTACAGCCTAATCATTTGGGTCTAAAATGATGTCTGCCAAGTTTCGTAAAAATCGGTCCCGATTTAGATATAGCTCCCATATATAGTTTCGTCCGATTTCATGTAAATGGTGCCCCAAAGTCCCTATATATCTTTCGATTTGCACGAAATTTGGCACAGGGTACTGAATTGAGTCTAGAATGATGTCTGCCAAATTTCGTGAAAATCGGTCCAGATTTAGATATAGCTCCGATATATAGTTTCGTTCGATTTCATGTAAATGGGGCCCCAAAGTCCTATATATCTTTGGATTTGCAGGAAATTTGACATAACGTACTGAATTGAGTCTAAAATGATGTCCGCCAAGTTTTGTGAAAATCGGTCCAGATTTAGATATAGCTCCCATATATAGTTTCGTTCGATTTCATGTAAATGGTGCACCAAAGTCGCTATATATCTTTGGATTTGCACGAAATTTGGCATAACGTACTGAATTGAGCCTAGAATGATGTCTACCAAGTTTCGAGAAAATCGGTCCAGATTTAGATATAGCTCCCATATATAGTTTCGACCGATTTCATGTAAATGGTGCACTAAAGTCGCTATATATCTTTCGATTTGCACGAAATTTGGTACAGCCTAATCATTTACGTCTAGAATGATGTCTGCCAAGTTTCGTGAAAATCGGTCCAATACAATTTTTTCACAGTCCATTTTATTATTATTTGTTCATATTCCTCATTCCCACCCGTCCCATCTTTTGTCTTATGAGCGTGTTTTAAATACCTTAATGATTGTTGTAAATTTGATCTACCAACAGCAACAACAACAAAAATTCTATTAAATTACAAAGTTTTATTTTATTATGTGGTTGGCAACGCCTGTCGGCCTACCAGCTATCAAGCCTACTGGCCTCCTCATCAAAAACTGAAATAAAGAAGAAATGGAAAAAGTTTTTAGCCAAAAAATGAAAAAAAAACCAACAACAACGAAATGGAAAACTTTTACCAAATAAGTTTATGGCACATTTGTTAAAATGTATGTCAGTCAGTCAGTCAGTTTAGCCAGCCAGCCAGCTAGTCAGCCAAGCAGTCAGCTAGCATAAAAATACAGGATATTTTCACCACAACTATAAAAGAAACATACACATACACACAAACCTGCCTCCTCTTCACCTCCTCCTCCTCCTCTTTGGCCTCTCCTTTCCCTCCTTTAGGACATTATTACAATATAACAAACGGAAGTAAAAACTGGCAACCATAATTGCAAAAATGTTCCATAAATTTGGTGGATTTGTTGACTTCACAGCGGTCCGACTAGCTGGCAATGTGTGCGTGCACGGGGAATAGGGAGGGATGTGTATTGAAATGTGTGGCAGTGGAGTGAATTGTGTTAAAAATATCAACTCGTTTTCGGGCTGGTGGTAATCGTGGTCATGTGGTTCATTTTTGCCTTCATTGTCATAATGAAAACTATTTGTTATTGGAAATTGTTTAACATAGGGGGAGACGAGATAAGGTGAATGATACGTGGATCCGGAGGGGGATGAGAGGGACATGAAGAATGTATCTTACATGTGATAACCACAAATCGATATTATGCGAAACAACAAAACAACTACAACATAAAAGCAAACATATTTTAGTAACAAAATGGAAATGTAATGAAACCGCAGGATAATCAGTGCCAAATGGAAATTATCCAAAACCTTTTGTATTTATGTTGCAAAATGTGTTCAAAATAAACAAAAAAAAAAAACATATTGTGGTTGTAGATGTAAATTGTAAATAATGGAGTTTTAGTAACTAGGGAAAACGTGTGTTAGGAAAACCAAAAATAAAATACCCACACCTTGTGTAGATGCTTCAAAAATATTCTTTAAAAATCCACGCCTTGTCTAAGTAGGCCTTGAAAAAATATTCTTTAAACCAGTAAGGAAAGTAGTAAAGTCGGACGGGGCCGACTATATTATACCCTTCACCACTATGGCTATATTAAACAGAACAATTAACATGAAATTGGATGAACTAAAATATGTGATATTTATCGAAATGTGAAAATCGGACGAAACTATATATGTGAGCTATATCTAAATCTGGACCGATTTTCACGAAACTTGGCAGACATCACTCTAGGCTCAATTCAGTATGTTATGCCAAATGTTGTGCAAATCGAAAGATACTTAGGGACTTTGGTGGACCATTTACATAAAATCGGACGAAAATATATATGGGAGCTATATCTAAATCTGGACCGATTTTCACGAAACTTGGCAGACATCACTCTAAGCTCAATTCAGTACGTTATGTCAAGTTTCGGGCAAATCGAAAGATATATAGGGACTTTGGTGCACCATTTACATAAAATCGGACTAAACTATATATGGGAGCTATATCTAAATCTGGACCGATTTTCACGAAATTTAGTAGTCATCACTCTAGGCTCAATTCAGTACGTTATGTCAAGTTTCGGGCAAATCGAAAGATATATAGGGACTTTTGTGCACCATTTACATAAAATCGGACGAAACTATATATGGGAGCTATACCTAAATCTGGACCGATTTTCACGAAACTTGGCAGACATCACTCTAAGCTCAATTCAGTACGTTATGTCAAATTTCGTGCAAATCCAAAGATATATAGGGACTTTGGTGCACCATTTACATAAAATCGGACGAAACTATATATGAGAGCTATATCTAAATCTGGACCGATTTCCACGAAACTTGGCAGACATCACTCTAAGCTCAATTCAGTACGTTATGCCAAATTTCGTGCAAATCGAAAAATATTTAGGGACTTTGGTGGACCATTTACATAAAATCGGACGAAAATATATATGGGAGCTATATCTAAATCTGGACCGATTTTCACGAAACTTGGCAGACATCACTCTAAGCTCAATTCAGTACGTTATGCCAAATTTCGTGCAAATCGAAAGATATTTAGGGACTTTGGTGCACCATTTACATAAAATGGGGGCTATATCTAAATCTGGACCGATTTTCATGAAACTTGGCAGACATCACTCTAAGCTCAATTCAGTACGTTATGCCAAATTTCGTGCAAATCGAACGATATATATAGGGACTTTGGTGCACCATTTACCTTAAATCGGACGAAAATATATATGGGAGCTATATCTAAATCTGAACCGGGCCAAATAAGTGAACTGTGCCAAATTTCATCCAAATCGGATCATAAATGCGACCTGTACTTTGTTCACAAAAATACATGGACGGACGGACAGACGGTCGGACAGACGGTCGGACGGACATGCGTAAATCGACTCAGAAAGTAATTCTATCCATATTCTCAAAAGGAACTATGGGTCTATCTCGATTCCTTTTGCCTGTTACAAACATATGCACAAAGACATAATACCCTGTACCACAGTGTGGTGAAGGGTATAAAAATCCACTTGTGTAGATTACTAAAAGATCCAAGTCCAGTAGTCTAAATAATAAATTCACGCCTTTTGTAGATCCTTGAAATAAAAAAATATTCTTTGGATTAATATTCAAATAAATAATTCAAAACTCATCCAGCCAGTCTGCAGGACAATGTATTACCGTCTAATGAAATTCATAACATTTTTCAATATGTAGCCTTTCGAAGAAGAGGCTGGCGTAAAATTCTTTCATTCACATTTCATTGACATTTGCCCTTTGAAATGATTTGGCAAAAGTGTTTCTGTTTTTTTCTTCAGAAATATTCCATTTTAATATGAATTCCATTTTTCAGACACGTTACCAAGGTGTAAAATCATATTTTATTACATTCCTCCTCATGGTGTTATATGAAATAAATAAATTAATATTCCGAGAATATCCATTATGGCGAGACACAATGTGATATGAGGCATTGAACTTATTTGAGAATATTTTGGAATTTAAAGAAAATTAAATCTTAAAATAAAAAGATAATTTTGCAAATTGTGTTGGACC
>NW_026884003.1:0-54299 GCF_032173495.1 Musca vetustissima
TGATGTTAACGTTAATGACACCTAATTAACCAACATTATGAATGGAAAAGGGATATTGGAATCTGTCAAAGGACAGATGTAGCCAACACATAAATGGCTTTTTTAGTACAAACTTAAATAACAAAGTAAATAAAGGAGAAAGGAGTTATCCTTAAAAGGTAGATAAATAAAGTAGATTTTGGATTTTCCTTTTGCATTAATTGGGGAAGATTTTATTCTAAAAATAACGAAACAAAGGACTATATTTGTATTTTCTCCATCCGCCATTCTCCACTTGGAGAAGAATTTTAATTTAAATTTGTACAGACGATTTTATTTGCGTTTCCGGTTTAGTAATGAAATTAAAAATGCTTATTATTCTTAGTGTTTCCAACGTTATTATGAATATTTTCGGAATGTACGATTTGGTGTACCGAAATTTTTTGACAAAGAGGTAGAGGAAAATCCCATTTTCTGATTTAATTGGATACACCATTAGCGTTACATAAAAATGGCAACATGTTAAATATTAGGTTGGTGAAAAAGAAATCCATTATTTTTTTCGGCAGATGGCTGTACTCAGCTGCGTACGTCCCTTGCTGTACTGATAGATTTCTCGTAAAGTATCGATCAAACAATTTCAGATTTATGGTCGTTGGAAGGGTGACATTTCTCAGAAAAAAAAAATATTTTGTTGTTTTTTGTTTTGTGCATTCAGTTTAGAGTTACAGGGTGTTAAAAATGGAAGTGAACAAAGAGAAAATTCAGTAAATTTCGAAACGGTTACGGCCTTAAAGTGACAGAACCGTTAATGTTATGGTATCCTATTCCAAATTAAAAGTAAAAGCATACATAATTAAGGTTTTGTATTTTCGGGAACCCCACCATTATCGATTTTAATTTTTCAAGATTTTCAATGGGCTGGTAAATAAATACAAATGCTTGTTAAGGTTTGTAACTTTGCACATATATATTTCAAGATTTAAAAATGAAGAAAAATAATTTACAAAAATTTGTTGTTGTTGTTTTTTTAATTAAAGAGAAGTCCTTATTTTTGATGGCGGGCATGATGACTCCTCACTGGAACATCGGAATCCGAAAAATCCAACGGTGTTAGAAAGAGTACATGTCTGGCTCTCGAATGAACTAGGATTATTGACTTCGCTCTAAAATAACCAAAACGGCGGACCTTTGAAAAAAATATATTTTGAAAATCGCCGATTTTTGACCAAAAACCAAGTTAAAAAATAAGGAAGATCTTCACCGATTGACTTTATCCTAGTTCATACGATAGCTATACACTCACGGAGAAACGTGTAAAAATTTGGAATCGATTGGGTCATTAGTTTTTGAGTTATCGTGCCCGTCATTCGCAAAAGAGAAAAACGCGTTTAAAGTTTGAGAAGCCCTTTAGCCGTCACTTGATGCTGACACAATAAATCGGTTATATCTTCAAGATTTCTTGAGATTTACACATGTTTACCCCGAGAATGGGGGTGGTCCCTTTAAGGGGACATCCGATTCTAAAAATTCCATCGGTATTCAAAAGAGTACATATCTAGCTCTGGTATGAATTAACATCGTAGAAAAATTAACAAAATAGTGGGCATGTGAAATTTATTTAATTGTAATTCCATATTTGGAACGGATTGAATTATTAGTTTTTGAGTTATAGTGCCCGCCATCGCTAAAAAAACACTGTTACGAGAAACGCGTTTAAAGTTTGAAAACCACTTCTGTAGATGCTTGATGCTGACACAATAAATCGGCTATATCTTCAAGATTTGTTGAGATTTTCACTTGAAATTTTAAAGGGACTTTCTTGAATTAGGAAAGGTGCAAATAGAATACCAGAAAATCTTAAGGTATATTTTATCGATTATATCCTCCGCCATAAGGTCTAGTGTACATTGAATTTGTCATTCTGTTTACAATAACTAAATCCATCGAAGACACCATAAAGAGTAAATATTCCTTATCTGAATTAAATCCTATGTTGAATTATCCAGTTGAAACTTTGAAATCTTGCACATACCCCGTTAAAACGTTGGGAGGTTTGGAATTAAAAATATGCTATAGAAATTATGATAGATTAAATGGCCTCAAGTTATTTTCTATTTCATGGTTACACGTTAAGAGAAAAATATTTATTGTTGCTGAAAATTTTATTCAAATTACATTTATTATAATAAATACTATGATAGAGCGAAATATGAAAATCAAATGAAATTTCCATTTGGCATTTAAATAACAATTGTTTTATTTCCGAAATACAAATTGTTTTGCAATTATAATGAAGATGAACCTGCAACATGATTGCTTAATTCACTTGCCATGGAAATATTTTAAAATTAATAAATTCGCATTTACTACAAATGCTTGCCAACACAAATGGTTGGTTGATTTTTCCGCTAGACTACCAAAGCCGCTTAATATTTGTTACCATGTCATTATTACATGTTTTTCGTTCGAACTTACAACACGTCTTAACAAATAAAATTCATTCATGAAATCATTAAGATTTAACAAACAAACTGGTTCGATGCAATCACGTTGTATGGTATTTCTAACATGTTGGTTTCAGACATTAAGTTGATTGAATTTGATATTTGAATATGGCAATGCTTTAAGCAAACGACATGCTCCACAACATTTTGTGTATGGAACAAGTTTGAGGGTGTCTTTTCATTACAACATACAATAAATGTGTTGTATGAAACTATTTTATTTTTATTTTTCAAAGACTGAAAAAAAAACATTGAATTTTATTGGTGTTTTGTGCACTCCTTCATATGATGGAAAGTATATATATATATTTTTTTTGTATTCCCTATGTCCAAAGTCAAGTCAATATTGAGGCAATTTAGAGTGTCCATCCGCATGGAGCAATTTGTCTGCATAGAAACTATTGGTCTTTAAATAAAAATTTATTGTCACATCATTTTGCTGAAAGCTTGAATATTGTATCAGTATTTAAATGTTTTTAAACAAAAATGAAAACCATTAGAAAAACTGGTACATAATAATTATTTGATGTGCAATTCATGATGCGTCCTCTGTTCTTTTAAAATGATAATTGAGACAGTTGTCACTCGCGATATCCACATGAAAGCTGTGCCCACTTAACGCATGTGATAAAGCTTAAATAGCAAGGACCCTTACAATTTCACACATCAAGGCACAACGTTGCTGATAAACCGAGTAGTAGAGTTGAAGGATATTTCCTATACGCTTCAGTTAGTGGAATGTGTCAAACAGGCAGCAATATACACGATAGATAGGAAAATGTAAAACGTAAGAAAATGAATTCAGGGACACAGCGTGTAGCATTTGGTGAACTTGATGTAAAATAGTGAAATTTCTAAAAATTTCCAAAGAGATATAAATACTTTGGAAATGTTATCTGAAAACCAAAATGTTTGCTGGATTGTGTGCATGATTTAGTAAGACGTACTATTATTAGAGAATACAATTTGCACTTTGTTTAGAACTAAACTAGATCTTCCTTGAAATGCTATATTCTTTTGTTTGATCAGAATGAAATTTCGTAATGTGCGCGAACAGTAAAACAGACAAAAATAACATTTTTGACTAATTTTATCTCCTAAATATTAAGCGATAATTACTGCTTTTTTGGTCAGAAACTAACCTACAATTTGGTCATAACTGCTTCTTTTGAGTAGCAGTTATAATGGACAGACGGAAGGGCACATATGACTCAATTAATTCAGCAAGTAGAGATATCCCATGACATATGGTCTGTATAATTGATGTATGGTATCGGACCTATAGTTAATTGTGGCGCTACATCTAGATTCACAATTTTGATAATCTAGTACAGAAAATATTTATTGTACAATTGCAATTAATCTTGGTAAAATTCGCTACAATGGACCAATGTGGAACCCTATTAAAATTGGCGAGAACGGGTATAGATTTACATGTAGCTCTCATATATTAGGTTGGGGAAAAAAGAAATCCATTATTTTTTTAATTTATTAAACATGCCTCGGAATGTCCAAATATTCACCGTTTTGTTGTATGATTTGTTGGCATTTTAAAGGTATCTTCATAATGCCTCTCTCTATTTGCAAAAAACTCAAGTAGTCGACTTTTACAATCCTACCTAGATACCAATTTTTTATCATTAAAGAAATTTTGGAATGCAAGAAAAATATGATAATCGCTTGGTGCCAAGTCCGGACTGTATGGCGGATGCATTAAAATTTCCCAACCAAGTTTCTGGCGAGTCACTGTAGAGGTGTGTGGCCTAGCGTTGTCCTGGTGGAACGCGACCCTCTCTTGTTGGCCAATTCTTGCCGTTTCTGGTCAATTGTAAATATTTTAAAACAGTTTTATGGTCGATTTTTAGCACCTGGGCGATGTTATGACAGCTAATATGCCGGTCAATCATTTTTCTTATTTTATCGACATTTTCGACGATTTCAAAATGACATCAAAAATTCCTAAACGGAATCTAAACTAAAATTGCACATAAGTGACTGTATCGGAACCATAAACGCCAGTCACAATTTTAGCCGCTTGGCTTGCACTTTCGTCTTTGTCAAAGAAAAATTGTAAAATGTTCCGAATTTTCTCTTTGTCCACTTCCATTCTATTTTAACACCCAGTAGCTCACAACTGAATGCACCAAAAAAAACAGCAAAATATTGTTTTACTGCGAAATGTCACCCTTCCAACGAGCATAAATCTGTACAGCCATCTGCCGAAAAAATAATGGATTTCTTTTTTCCCAACCTTATATATATTTTCGTTCAACATCAAGTGAATTATTTACTTGATTACAGACATACAGATGTTAGTAAAAATAATTTGGTTCCATTTCTTTCCGAATGCGTTTAATATTATTATGCCGTCCAATAAGATTTTTAGACCAGCTCTTAAATCTCAAGTGGTGTATGATGTCATATAGTCCACCACATCTTTTCCTTACTGATTTTGTTTTGAGCATTATTTGACCTTTATTGTCCGTATATGCAATGGTGTATTATTCCAGATTCTATGGAGTGAAATTCTATCGTCCATAATAACACATTTTTCATTGTAAATTCCGTTTCCACATAGAGATACATTTGTTTACATTTGCTTTATATATTCATTCTTTCGGGCAAGGATTGCAATTTTTTGCCAATGCAAATATATTTCGTGGTAAAGTTAAAAAGAGAACGAATATATATTTTGTGGTAGCCTGTATACCAGCCAAGGACAAATGCACGTTTTTTGTGGTCAAATAGAAATTCTTCTTTTATTTCTTTGTTACTATTGTAGGCCGAACAAGTCGTGTGGTTGTGGCAAGTCCTAAATAAAAAAAAAATCGTATTGCTTATCTACATAGTATATATGTGTAGTATATATGCAATGTGATGTAGGGTATCATACATACGGTCGCGTCCACCTTTGGTCCATCCACTATTTGTTTTAGTTTTTAACAACACTTGGCATCTGTTTCCCACGTTCAATGGTACATGCTCCTATTTTTCGTGGAAACATTTTTGGCTTTAGTCACTCTCAAACAAGTTTTGATTTCAACTTAGTTTCCACATGTACATAAGGTGGCTTAAAAAAGAGGAACCTTGCCAACATATATATACCAGCTAAGGACAAATAAAACAAAACATTTGTGGCAACTCAATTTATTAAGAATTTTCTCCTTTTATTACTACTGACAAAATGCAGTGCTACAAATTGAAGTGGCAGAGCGAACATTTTCAAAAACAAAAAAAAAAAGGAATGAAAAGAAAAAAACACTTCAGAATACTTAGAATTGCAGTTTCTTTGTATGGAATGAACTGAATGGGAAACATTTTTTATACACATACATTTGTTTCATATGTATTTCAATAAATTCGAGAAAATCAATGAAACCGTTTCAATTTTGTTTTATTTTTTATACATGCCGTTTAACATATGCTAGTGGTTTTATTGTGTAATTAATATATGTGGTTTCTTCGCCGTAGAATATGTAGGATTTATTATAAAATGAAAACCCCATATGAATTTTACTACAATTTTATCTAATGATAAATTCTGCAATTGAATAGTTTTTCCAAACGCTCTTTGACTTTTTTTAATGTAGTTATTGGTGGTAAATAATTTATATGTCAGGGTTAGATGTAATAAAAAGTGAGTAATGGAAATTGTTGGGAATCGATGCATGACGATATCGATATGGACCTCATCGATTTCGATAAACCATAATCGGTGAGGTCCCATCGCAAGAAGATAAAATAAGCACTCTTCTTCTTGAAGTTTGAAAGAAGTGGATCGCCAGATCCAGATCCACGGTCATACTGTTTGGTTTATTGCTTTAACTAGCAATACCAACAACAACGTTATGTGCATTCGTCACAAAGTGACGACAGTGGCGAGATCCGAAACTTCCCTGCCTTACCCCTCGGCGGACAATGCCATACATTCCCCACTAATAAATAGTTGTTTTTTATAAAAACAACAAACTGAGATTAAGCCTGACTATTTTGCAAAAACAAAATACAAATGGTATCCCAAATAACCCGCCAAACACTACTGAAGATCAAATAAAATTGAATTTAATTTTTCAACATTTTGAAAACAAATAATAAAAGACCGTCAGTGTCTAAATTTGGAATTTAAAATTGTTTTAATGTTTTTTTTTATTTGCTGACAACAAAACGTATGTATTGTCTGTATACTCGTTGTATTGTTGTAGTTTGCAAATTACATCTTGTTGTCCGTCCTTGTTCAACAATAAATTTCTGCTCTAAAATTACTCTGTAGATTTAGAACCCCTACAAGTCATTTCGGCTCTATTGTACAGAAATAAAGTTATTTAATGGCAAATATTTGAAAGGCTTGTCTGATTTGCAGGGTGCGGAGAATGATTAAAATACTTCCTTTCTTACGAATGCTCACGGGCGAGAATTCGAATGTTTTCAATTTATCGCGAATGATAAAGTAGGAATGAATGAACAAACATATGCAATTTCTCGCGAATGTTCGCATTGAACGAAAAATTCATAAACGAAAAAACTTTGCTGCAAGCGTCGTCGATTCATTCATTCGCGAGCATTTGTTGCTGAAGAATATTCTTTTGAAAAACATTCTTTGGCGAATGCTCGTTTGGTAAAGAATTTATCGCCATAAATTCATTCTTAAAATGAGCACAAAACGAAAATAATGTATTTTAACTCATTCGCGAGCGAATTTTTGCGCACCCTGGTGATTTGCTCACCATGTATAAAGCAGGAGTATTTTGTATTAGATGGAGCGCAGATAATCAAAGTCAAAAAGGTCTTGTGACAATTGTTTAAATTCATCACAAAAACCTCAAGGTTTCATGGTGGCGGCTCCATAAATTCCAATACCATAAATTAACTCTTCAAAAAGTTAGTTTTAAGAATACTTTCATTGAGAACTTGAAAGGATTATGGATTATGTTGGTTTAGACCTTATCAGTCACGTGGGTCATGGAAAAATTCGCACGATGCGCGCTTACCATAAAAATTCATATTAAGGCGACCTTCCCCATTCTCGATTTTAAAATTTTCAAGATTTTCATTGGGCTGGTAAATGAAAACCGATGCATATTACACTGTGCGACACGAAAATTTTTCAGGGGGTTCTAATGTACCAATTCTGTTTAGTTGGAGTCCCTGGACCACGAAAATACCTTTGGTTTTTCTGGGTCACTTCGAAAATTAATTTTATAACGGTAAATATAAAGAAAAACGTGGTTTTATGGATTTTCAAATTGAAACTTGAATAACTTATTTACTTTATAACGGATTTATATTATTCTTTTTTCTCTAGAAGAGTAAAACTTTTCCTTTCAAACAAGATATATATTTGGTAAATCGGTTGAGGATTGGCTGAGTTACAGCGGTTGAAATGTGAAAAAATACGCATAAAATGACAAAATTTATTTTTCTTCGGACTGTACGATGAATTTATGATATCAAGCCATATAAGTTTTATTATATTACCAGGAAGAATAAAATTAGCTTTCGAAAATGATAAAAATCAAAAAAATCGGTTAAAAAATGTATGACTTATACACATTTTTATATTGATTCTATGCATATTCTATTGAAAAAGTATTTTTGCCATTTCGCCTATTTTTGACCACAGACTATGTTAACAATTCAAAAAGTGGCTGACCTATATCACCGAGAGCCTTTTCCCTATCTACTAGACATTTCACATTTTTTTACAATTTCCATACCAACAACAAAAACATTTCTTACGGACACAAGGAAAAAAGAGTTTATCGACCATAATCTGCAAAATAAACAATTTGTATTTGAGATGGATGGGATTACATATTCAAAATAAAAACTATTTTGATTGTTGTTATACAAGATTATGATACCAAATATACGCACATACATTTTTAAATATTGAAAATCCTAAAACCAATTTTGTTATGTTGTCGTTTTTCTGTTTGCTTATAAAAAAATGTATCAATCAATGTTCTAGTTTTTTTCCAATTAATAATTCATTTTTTTTTTCAATTTTAATCGAAAAAAAAAACGAATTATAGGTAAATTGTTTCTATAAAAACCAGTAAGAATAAGCCAGACTTGGAAATATAAAATTGTATATTTAGGTCTTTTGATGACAAAATGTTGCGCTGAAATGTGAAATGTGCAGTCGAATACCACACCACGAATACTTCACAGGACCATGAAAGCACGCATTTCTAATTTTTCCATTGTAAAATAATGCGGATGCGTCTCTTTGGACACCTGATTCTATATGAAGAAGTTGTCTGTCAGATCGAAACAAAATTTAACATGTGTTCAAAACAGAAATGGAAGTTTCCAAAACACTTAACTTTTTTTGTTTATACCGCGCTTTTTGTGCTAGGCTAAGAACTTTCCGAACTGCCCTCGTATCAGTGCTAAAAAAAATACCTCTGATTTTTATCTATTCAGAAAAAACTACGTCACTCACGCAACTTCTAATAAACCGGGCTTTAGACGTCTTTGCTAGTATGGGAAACTCTACGAACTCCGCGAAAATGTTGAATCTTCAACATTTTTGCCAGAAATAAGAAATAACAGTAATAATGAAGCAAATTTTAAATTTTTAACATTTGGCCTGTCCATTTTTTTAACTCACTCACTCAATTTTTTATTTCTGCAGAATCTACGTTTATGCCCATTATATTTCTATTTATCCTAAGGATTGTATTAAAGAAAAAGGTTTTACGGCTTTGCTTAACTTTGGTAACATATTCCTACCTACATGCATTGGAATTACATTTAAATACAATTTAATTTTAATTAACTTATAAGAAATAAACCGTAATTATATGTTAAATGAGCTTTCTTTTCGTTTTTTTAATATATTTGCTATTTTCATTTCATATAGAAACTTTGTACGAATAATTAATTTACTCTGTTTGCTTGAATGTAAAATTATAAATTTTACATTTAGGTTTACTCAAAGTTAATTATGTAGGAATTGCATGTTAACTTGAAAATCTTTACATCTAATCTATTCTCTCAAATGAGTACTAAACTAAATTTGGGGTTTTTTCGTGAAATTGAAAATTACTGAAAACATTAAGGCCATGCATAAACATTCTACAATTTCCTTTCCTATGAAATTGATAATGTATGAAAGCAAAATTGTTGTTGTTTATTTTCTAAATTTCAAATACGACATTTAAAAACGGATACATGTCCAATGGAGGCGACAATGTAATTCCCTATACCATTTTATGTATATGGGATAGATGATCTTTGGATTTATATTCGAATCCACTAGCAACTGTCCGCCAATTCGTTTGCGATTATAATATCCTTCACTCATACTTTGAACAAAAAATAATGCTATGTGATTAAGTACAAGTTTACTCATTTGCAGCATTCCAAAGTTTTTGTCATTTAAAACATTTCATACACTCAAAATAAGAATTTTTAAAATGCAATTCCCCACACATCTGAAGCGATACCCATCAAATGTTAATATTATACGAATTTTAATTAATTTAGTACCGTGCTGAATTTTGCAAAATATCATATATTTTTTGGAATTATAGTAAACAGACCCGTTATAGACGCATTGATAACCCAATATTTAGTATCTGAATACAGTCAAATTAACTATTTCCCATACACTTTTAGTATGAGTTTCGAAATATCCCATGGTAAATCAATGGGTACACATTTTATTAATTTAGCGTATTTATAAACCGGAATATATTTACTATAGCGTATGTGTGTATCCACAAGGACGACATTCTTGGCATTTTTTTTCTAACTAGCACTCTGCACCATATGGTGAAATTTTATTTTACATTGATGTTATATACCAAGTACTTGGAATGCGACTGTTTTCCTTTCACCGAACAATATTTAGTTTCTAAAACAAAATATTGTTCATTTTATAATTTTAAAATTAAGCACATGAGGCAACTCTTCATTGGACAAATATTTTGAATATATTTTGTAAAAAAAAAAAAATCATGTCGGAGCATATTGTGATGTATATGGGCATTTTCGGGAAAAGTTAAGCGTAAGCCGTATAACATTTTTCTTAAGTGGTACTTAAAAAAGTGAAGTTACGGCGAAAAATGTACAATGAGATACCACATCTATCTATACCACCAATACAAGTTTAATGATATAATGTCGCGTGTGTGACTCAGAAAAATCCTTCAAAAAAAAAAAAAAAAAAAAAAAAAAAGAAAGGACAGATCATGTTTTCAATGTGCTATTGCACATTCAAAACTTGATCTCCCCTTTTTATATTTATATTTCTTATTAACGCCAGAAAGGATTTTCCCATTATTGGCTATGATGTCTAATGTCATTTATATTTGAAGTCGGTTGAGTGACCGGCTCTAAAAAATTTCCTAGTGATAATTTTAAGAACTCTTGAATATATAGTCAATTTATTGTGTTAGCATCAAGTGAAGGCGGGACCCTTAAAACAACATTAACTAAAAAGGCTTTTATTAAACTTTAAACTCTTTTCTTAAATATTTGCAAAATGTTCAGATAAAAGTGGTATACATTCGTCCGCCTCATACCTTCAAAATTCCATTCAAATTAGGCAACAACATTAAAGATTTGGAATGTGGGTTTTTATTGCCATTACATTTCACGCAACTTGTTGAGGCACTCTTAACCATTTGCACATTTTAATTGGCGAAATTTTACGGCACCACATAATATAAACATCAACGATGTGCTGACAAGGAGATGTTTGAAATTAATTTGTCCAAGCAACTACCTTCCTGAATTAACACACACACACACACATGTGTTATTTATTATACCATCCATCAAAAGGTGGAGGGTATATTAAATTTGTCATTCCGTTCGCAACATATAGAAATATTCGTCTGATACCTCATAAGTACATACATTTATTCTTGATCAGAAAAAATAAATTATATGTCGATTCAGCCATGTCTGTCTGTCTGTTAAAATAAATAAAAATAAAAATAAAAGATTGACTGAAATTATGTATGTATATTGCTATTATTTGTAGGATTTTTGGTTTTGAAAATAGGATATATCGGTATACGTTTTGGTATGGCCCCATATAACGGTAATCTAGATAAACTTAGGAGATTTTTGTCTCGTTTTTCAAAGGAATTGGCTGCAATTTGTTATTGGATACCGATTATGCGGTTATTTGATTTTTGGGTTATAACGCAGTACCAAATTTTCCCATATAAATAATAATTCCAGACCACGTTATGTTATAGCTCCGATATAACTACACACTCCTACCAACTAACAGTTATTCAGCATTGTCCTGTTTTGGAGACTAAGTGGCTATATTTCTCCTGTTTTCCAACCTGAGTACCTGTAATTTGGCTTGAAAATTTTCCGACCTGAAAAACCTATTGGCAGACAATTTATAATAACACCGTCAGCATATGAAATTCCTAAGTTTTTTTCCTAAGTTTTACATCAGAAGATGAAGGGTATAAAAGTTCGTCCGGGCCGAACTTAACGACATTTTGACTTGTTTTTGTATTCCTCCCCTCTTTACTTTATTTTTTATGCTTTAACACATAAACCAGTTATACAATGACATCAAATGACCAATGCCCATGAATTACATTGCATGTTGAATGCTATATTTTTACGAAGGAGTTGCCCACATGGAGCATTGATATAGCAATCTTGGTCTTGTGTAGTTACGTGCTTGGTAATAACCATGCTCAGACATTGCAATGCTCGGCATGCATACATAATTAGAATGTAATGATGTGCTTTCTCATCAGATATGCAGTTGGCAATTTTGGTTGTCATGAAAAATTTGTTAATGGATGATTTTATTGGTTTCCATCACAATGGAAGCACTTTGATGGGCTGTCAGTCCACAAACATTATACAAATAGAAACAACAACAAATGAAGTAATTTTTATAGTCCTACAATTATAATATCGGGACATAATATGTTCTCATTGTAAATTGTCTTCCAACAACAGACCTTTGCATGAGGTTATGTCAACGTATATTTGCAATATTTTGCAAACATTTGGCACCCAATCAAATACTCCGGATGTAAAATCAAAGTCTTTATAAGAAATAAGTTAATAATATGTATTATTCATATCAAAACATTATTTATGTTTATATAACTACTCGTAGTTCTAAAACACCATCCATCAGCATTTCCGATGAAAAAATCAAATTTATGTTTTTTTTATTAATAAATTTTTATGTGAAATGTTTACTGAAATATTTGAAATACTATGATGCCAGACTGACATTATTGCCAAAGTTTTGTGATAAATTTGCTAACAACATCCGCATATGTGGGAAAAAACTTTTTTCTTTACACCAAAAATTTTCATCGCCTCTGACCATAATACATTTATAGAAGTTCAAATGTAAAGATTTTAAACTTTTCGTTTCGGTAGAAAAATTGATAAAAAAAAACTTTTAGCCATGTGGCTGATTAAAATTTACATAACATTCATTTTGTGTAACAAAAATTCAATGAAAAATTTAATATTTATGGTGGCCATAAGGAAATTATTATTATTAATTGTTTATCCACTTGCAATAATATAAAACATTTTTTATTAAATAATATTATCGATTAAGTACACAGTGCAACACATTTTCGGTAGGACAAAATTTAATAAGTGTTACGTTAGAAAACAATTGCCGTTAATTGCTTGAATTCCGCTACTCCCTTCAAGGGCTAAATCGAAACGATGTATGCATAAAATTTCAACTTTACAATACAATTCCACCGGCCAAATCGTGCTGAAATGGTAACTTTCTCTTTGTACATATACCCATTAATAAAGAAATGGGTCTCAACGCCGAACAAAATTTTGCTCGCATCTACCCTACTTCAGGAAAATGTTTAAATGATTCACAAAATAGTTAATCAGACATGTGCTTTGCTTCACTCTTATCAAGTAAGGTGTTTTTTTTTAACTTGTCAAGAACCCACCAAATCGATATCGACTGATAAGGTCAAAGGGCAATAAAACGTAAAATGTGCCAAGTCGATTCATCACTCAAAACGAATTTTTGACAACGGCATCCTTGAAACCTGTGAAAATTAAGCAAAATTCCAAAAAGTCATATTGACTGATCATAAGTAACATTATGGTAGTTGTGGCACGGAGATACCAATAGTTATTGATGAGTAGAATCTCCGTCTTCAAGGTGTGGTTATTTAAGGTAACTCTTAATTTGTGCCCTTGTGGAAAATGTGGTCTACGCCAACAGACTAGCGTCGTTTCAAAATGTCAAATATGTGATTCATGAGGATATCGAAACAGAGGACAGTAATTTTGCGGCTGGGTTAAACGAAAATCCATTAAAAGCATATGGTCCTGTAAACATACTCGCGGGGTCATTTATCTACGACAAACAATTCATTTTTCTTTGAATAAAAAAATAACACCTCATATTCTTGATCATAATACAATTCTATATCGATTTTGGTATGATAATGGACTAATGTTCCCGCCTCCTTTTCGTAATTTTAAAGTTTCAAACACATTTTTCTACCATAGAAATTGTAACTTGACAATCCGGGTTCTTGGAAAGGTAAATAAGGTTCTTACAGAAAGTCTTTACAACCACAAAAAAAAAAAAAAAAATTGTAATCCAGTGTATTTGCCGTAAACGAACATTGTGTATTATCTTTCCATTAAATATTCATTTATATAAAAATATTTCATTTTTTTCATAATTTAATGACATAAGCTAATGTTGAAATAAGCCAACATTGTTTACAAAAACTAATCATGGCATTTAATTGAACAATGAAAGTATATCTGGGTAATCAATGCTAACATTTCAAAAATAAATTATTTTTTTTACTGTGACATAAATCCATTTTTCAAAAATCATCTATTGGATATCTAGTTCAACATTGTTATGGATCATTAATAATAGCAATAAGAATAGTCGATTAAACATACCTGTCAATAATGTCTTCATTGTGGGAGGGGAGAGACAATCACACCTAAGAGAAAAACAAAACGATGTCAAAAATCATAAATAATGTCGATAGATGTATTAGAATATTGCTCAAGTTATTTCCGTTAATAAAAACAGATAACATAAATGTATTTTCTTGAATTTTTTAGACACGCTCGGAAACAAATTAATAGTCCTTAATAGAGAGTTATTTAAGGGAGGATTATCAAAGCAATAAATTATCGTTTCATGTACTTACGCAGGGACCCATTGAATATTAGGAAAGGGTATTGAAAACCCCAATTTGGGATTAATTTTGGAATTACAATATTTCAGAATTTATTTAAACACATTTCATAATATTTTGTCCTGTAGAATGTGTAGGAATTAGTCTAAATCCAATTACTCATTGTATAAATCTTTCGTCCTTACATTCCAAGTACATTTTTTCATTATTTTAATACAAATTATTCAAACCTTTTTTCGTAGAATGTCAGATAAATACAACCACACGCAATAAAAAAAAAGTTATTGAGAACATTGCAGACACAATACACAAATCAAAGTAATAGAATTTGAAATTATGCAGATTGGAATGTATGGAAAGAAATTGGAGATCCATATAAAAATTTAAGAATTTAAGGTTGCATCTTTTGGATTCGATCAAATTTTTTATGTCCTGTCGCTTGTGTATTTGAGCGTTATTTTCCAACTTTGGATTGATTTTCTCAAAATAAAAAAATTCTATAAATAATTTAAATATGTCTGCATTGACACTGGAATTAGAAACGATTGTGTGATGTACAACTCCCGCGTTGTTTATTGCTGCAATTATAGTGACATTACGACCTCTGACCGTAGGCAACACAATGTGTGCTCTTGTTCCTTGTCTTGAACGGGCTTGGGTTCTTCGTATGTGAAGATTAAATCCACACTCATCAATGAATATTAATTTTTCTCCTTGTTGGGGTATCCATTTTGTAAAGTCTTGAGCATATTTTTGTCTCAAGCCTAATGTTCTAGAGTCATTCATTCGTTCTATTTCAATAGAGGCCATCTTAAACGTAATTTTTAATTTCAGTAATCCATATTCTATGTTTTTTCGGAATTTATTTTTATGCAGGTTAAAACTGTTGAGAGAAAATGATATAAATATTTCCACAAGCTGCATAGAAAATGGATTACGGAAATTAAAAATTGGTTTAAATATTGGTTTAAAATTACTGCAAATATTATATTTCCTTAGATAAGAATAAAGGTTTCATTTCAATTGGAAAAGGTTTCATTCTATTTGTAAAAGGTTTCATTTAAATTGGAAAAGGTTTCATTTAATTTGGAAAAGGTTTCATTTAATTTGGAAAAGGTTTAATTTAATTTGGAAAAGGTTTCTTTTAATTTGGAAAAGGTTTCATTTAATTTGGAAAAGGGTTCATTTAATTTGTAAAAGGTTTCATTTAATCTGGAAATTCTATATATACAACACAAAAATTAGTAGGTATATTTGCAAATTTTACTTAAAATTGGATACAAATATTTATGGAAGTTTTATTCTTATTCTGAAATTATTTGAAAAAAAAAAGACAAGTGAAAAAATCGTTAAGTTCGGCCGGGGCGAACTTTGGATACCCCACTATAGGAATACTTACAGTTACGTGAAATGAAAATATGGGAACATACCAAAAAGTGGACCTATAACGACAATTCTATCAATCGATTGTTGCAAAACATAATGTAGACCAAATGCAAATTTCAGCAATTTTAAGCGTGGTTTTTCCTAAAAACTCAAAACCCTAAAATTTGGACCTATGTTATGTTGTATAAAATCCTCAAAATACTGCAATTTAGAGGACAAAGGTATATGAGGCATACCTAAAGCGGAGCCAATATTGACAATATTGTGTAGGAATTAGAGAATATTTGGCGTTTTTATAATATGAAGGAAACGAGATAGACACATTTTTCCTCTTGAGAGCAGGCATATAATCTTTTAATTTAATATTTTATATTGGGACTATGCTCAAAAGCGGGCCGAACCTGACCTACTAGTTTTTTATCTCGATATCCTACAAAAAAGCAATGATGACAACAGATTGATAAATCGACTAAATCATCTTGCAATTCCATACTATGGTGAGTATAAATGGACAATTTCGAGTAAAGCATATCCCCCATACTATGGTGGAATACGGGTATATGGAGGTAACCCCAAAAATCAGAAAAAAATCAGTTAACTACTTTAATGTAATAAAGGGGGTTATATCGTGACTATCTCTAAAAGGGGGCGAATATTAATAATTTTTGGTTATGAGATTTGTTACCATATACGACTACAAAATATCAAATTACAGCGAATTCGGTTGGAACCCGCGCTCAAGAACCCTGAAATACGGAAATTTGGAGGGTACTCTTATATGGGGGCTACCCGAAAAAATTGACCTATATTTATAATTTTAATGGAACTCTATGTACCAAATTTTAGCGAATTTGCTTGAAAAACGCTCTCAAGAATGCTAGAGGGATTACAACAGACGGACATGCTAAATACTATAGTTTATACGGTCGGAAAAGATTATTTCGATGCGTTACAAACGGAAAAAACAAAACTAATATGCCCTCCATACTATGGTGGAGGTTATAAAAAACATAGTACTCTTTATTCAACCATTAACTTTGCAAACTATGTAAAATTTCTATATCAAGTCTGGTACCTTCCTCACAAATGTTCAAAAATTTCAATATTTAGAAATCCAATATCAGGAGAATGGAATGTATGATTTGAACTAACCTTTACACAGCCTATTACCTTTACCAAGCCTATGGGACCCTCTTCTATGGTTCATCTCCTAAAAAGGACGGAAATGCATACATCAACTCAAATCCGGTTCAATAAAATTATGACGAATGGACGTATAAGGTATTGACCTTTAAACAAACATTGCATATTTGTGGCTGATATTTCAACTAAAACTGTTGAAGAAAAAAGTATTTTTACATAATAATTTCCTAATATTTTCTTCAAAGAAGAGATCTGTCGATTAGCTTCTTATTCGTAACAGTGGATAATAATTTAGAAATCTGCTTCATTTAAATAAGTCTTAATTATTTTACTAAGGCTTTGGTGTAACTGTCAGTTGGTCACATTCAATGTTTTTATATTAAATACATATTAAACATGTTCGCACATTAATACAGACATATTTACTTTATCACGTTGCGGATACATGGTCCAATTGTCGTATTGTAATATTAGTGAATAGTCAGTGAATGACGATGACAAATGACAATTTTTCTGTTGAAGGCGAAACGTGATTCCAAATCAGAGGCGACACACACACATACATTGCTGGCCCATACACTGGACAATATCGAACATTCAAAAATTTGACTCCATTAAATTATACGAAAGGAAAATATGGCGCGTGTGTGTGGATGCGTATGCAATACGTTTGTCAATATGAAAAATAATAAAAAAGCCGTATCAAAGGATGTTGACGACAGTCAATGTAATATTAAAAAAAAAAATAATAAATAAATCGAAACTGAGGAAATTCTGTAAACAGTTTTCGATAGCTATTTTTTTGAAGTGGTACTACGACATTACTAAAAATGGAGTGATATAAATTTCAACAATGCATTAAAACTATGAAAATTTGTGAAGAACTAGCACTGTGTTGGGTAAAACTAAATTGAGAGCAAGTGTGCGGGATCATAACTGAGAATTCACCATTAAAAACGACTGACGTAAAGAGAAAAAAGAGAACATATGTTTACCTATCGACGCTCAGCTACGGCAGCGTATATGGGTAAGCATGCCTGATCTAGCAGCATTTTTGTGTCACGGGGAAGCACATTTTCGGAACGGACATACGAATTATATAGCTCAGGTTATAATAATTCTAGGAACAAACAATAGGACATTTTCAATAGGACATTTATTTACCCTTTTTAGGCTGATTGCTACCTATTAACAGCGTATGTACAGATTTTCTTTTCATCACCTCAAAATTATTTGTAATGTTTTTGGCTATCAGATGCAGCTGCCACAATAGATATTTATTTAATAATATTACAGTTTGCATAACTGCACGTTATTTGCCAATTATTTCATATTTGGTTGTTATGGTTTAAAAAAAATATATATCAGATTTTTTCCTGTCCATTAGCTTGGGATATTTTTTGCAGATTCATTTTAAGAAATTTTATTTTAATGACACTAAAATAAAGAATAAATTGATTTCAAAAATGCTATCGTTTTAATGAAATTAAGCAGAGATTTTTTTGGAATTGTTGTTATTGGCTAGAACAATTGATTTTTTATTATTTTTCCCCCGTTTTGACTTTAAGAATTTTTTATATTCAACATGGGTAGGAAAGGTTTCAATAATAATGTTTATGTTGTAATTTATTGAGTACTGATGCCCTTCATTTTGCTTAGTTGTGTTAAATTACTCATGTATGAGTTTTCCAAGCCGTTTATTTTTATACAGTGTTTTTATTTTGAGGGCTTGTCGTAAATATCAAGGAAACTAACTAAAATAAAATAAAATAAAAAAAATAAAAAAAACAATCAGAAAAGTTAATAAATATGTTGGTATTTATGTAGCACTAGCCATACATTTTAAAATAGTAAATAAGTGAAAAGGAAGAGGAGGGGAGAGAGAAAAGTTTTAAACAATAAAATAACAAGTTTTCTTGTCATACGTTACACACATACACGTTCCTAATATTCCAATAACAAACAGTTGATAAACATTCCATTACATTCAATGTCGTTTGTGTTTTATTGTCGAGGTCAGCATGAGTCGTGTCATACAGGGGAAATATATGATAATTAGTTGGAAAGTCTATACCCTCAGCTTGTGATATATGTAGTACACAGTTATCATTATTTTTCAATCTTTGGTTTTGATCTAGATTTGGTACAGTTTTGGCTTTATTTACGAGTGTTATTGATATATTGACCCTTTTAGAGGAACGTACTAGAAAGAGTGGACTGGGTAGATCCCATTTTTAAATTTTATTGTCAGTTCGATTAAAATGTGCAAAGTTTGATGAAATTTGATACGTCAATCGATACGATTTTAAAATGCCGTGGACAAATAAGTCTTAGTCTAAGTTTTTTAACTCAAGTAAAAAAGTGGCACTTGGCATATATATGTATATACCACCTTCAGTTTATGTAAGAAGGATTTTTTTTATAAAATTTATAATTTTTCAAAATGTTGACAACTTGTGGGAGAGATATCAGAGGTGATGGACATATATGGCCTATAGTTACACAAAATTTATAGTTAGTATAATTGTAAAAGTCTGCTTCTTCTCTGGGAAGGTGCCAGAAGACGTTACCTCCAGACCATGTCTTTGGATTTCATAAAGGTTTAATAAAATCTGTGGGAAAGGTACAATAAAGAGTAGACCGATAAGCCCCATCTTCAAAAATGAAAAACATGAATAAAATATTAAATTGTACAAACTTTGGTTCAAATCGGATACACCATTGGCATTATATTATAACATTAATGTTGAGCCATATATTTCCTAAATTCGAACTTGATTTAACATCGGAAGAAAGATTACAATGCACAAAGTTTGGATATGTAAAACGACTTTAAATGGTCTGAAATGGTTTTGGTCTACAGCATCTTCTGTTTTGTTGCAACAAAGTAGTACCAAAAAGATGGCGCCAATATTCCCTTTTTTTCGAAATCAATTTGTTTCAAGAAATAGTACTATGTGAAAAGTTTGAATCATTATGTTACTACCTTCGAATATCTGTCTCATAACATAATTGTGTTCTCACAAAACTGGAGTCGAGTCTAAATGTAGTCTGACTCGGAAGCTATGCTCAGATGATAAAGAGTCCGACGCCGATTCATAAAAAGGATAAATCATACTATGAATATAAAAACGAATTATTCTACGACTCTGTATAATTATCTTAAAAAATGTTGTAAGTCTTTTTCTTAATTCATAGATAATTTTTAAAGAATGTGTAAAATCATGATCCGCTTTGGAAAAAATCCACATCTCAGATATCTCGAAATAATTGTAAAATTAGTCATTTTTTTTTTATAAATCATAACATTAGCATTTTTGTGCAGAATAAAATTTTAAAATTAAAATAGTAAAATAACATATTTAAAAAAATATATTTAATGTATGAAAGTCCCACTGTATATACTGAGATTTTTTTAGGGAAATCTATGAAAAATTATATTTAATTCAATCAAATAATTTACCACAAATCCCCAGTCTATTGACATTCATGTTTTATTTAGATTTTCTTTGTCATGTTTAATAACCTGAAGGAGAGAAAATTAAAAAAAATATTTTTCAAATAGCATAAATAAATAATTGGACAATTGTGGTATTGTGTTTATAAAAAACGACTATGTACAAATGTAGAGCAAAAAAAAAAAAAAAAATATATATATATATATATATAAAGCACAACTTGTAGAAAATTGAAATATTTTATTAAAAGATACTAGAAGGAGTTCCTAAGGGAATTTCTTCTTGAATTCTGTGATTGTCATTAGCTACTATTAGTATAACAGAATAATTGTCACATCCATATGTGCAAATTTTAAAAGTAGAGAATGTCATAATTTCCAGTACAGTTTTATGTCCTTTGGTATGTGTAATCAGATATGTAACCTTACCCATGATGATTAGCATAACGAACCGAAAATTGTCAATAGAACGATGTTACATTTTTAAATGAATGTCAAATTGGATTTGTGCAAATAAAAAATCTAAATGTGTCATTTCAATGTTGGACACCTTGTTGAGTTTACACAAGCACAGTATATCTACATTGGGTTACGTAGACATAGTTGGTATACTTTCAACTGTGCATACATACACATGTAAGTATATCTTATCTTTACACCTACAGAAATAATTCAAAACAATGTCCAGGAAGATATGTTGTTGTGTTGAAATGTATACATAATGATATTTACTTTTACACCCACACATTGTACACTAGATATACCGATGTTAATTATATAATATACCCTTTATTACAGAAATGGACCATTTCGACTTTTGGAGTTTCAATTTAAAATTTACTAGCTCCCTGTGAAATTTGAGAATTTTACTAGCTCCCTTTTAGACAATTTTTAAAACTCATACGAAGCTAATTGAGTAACCGATTTGACCTAAACTTCGCACAAAGTAATAATTTTATCAAATCTGTATTAATCTGTTACATTTTCAAAGGATTTCAAATTTTAACAATTGTAAACCAATATAGTTTTGTAAAATTGGTCCATTGGATCCACTTCTTCTGGTTCTTATTTCACTATTTGTCAAAATCTCAGCTTGTCTTCAGCTCAGCAACTTGCAACTCCATGTGCAACTTGTATGTGAATAAATTTTTATGAGCCCTATTTGCTCGGTCCGTAAATCTAGTGTTAATTGGTTGATATAATATGTTCCATTCATTTGATATTTGTCCATTTATTACAGAACATCTTCAAATTCAGAATATTTTCGTATGCACGATTATTGTGTCATCAACTACCAAATAGCATTAAGTGAAGATGGGATTAAAATTGCCAAACGTTGCATAAATGTAGCACCCAATATTTATGGGTAATTGAGAACGGTATTCCTTAGATGGGATAAAAATTGCCAAACGTTACATAAATTTAGCACCCACGATTTATGGGTAATTGAGAACGGTATTCCTTAGTTGAAAGCTAGTGGAAAATTAACATTAACCCCGAAAAATCAGTCCACGTTACCTATACACTGAGAAAAGGCAATTGTCCATCCGTGCACTTCGATGCAATCACAATTCCTTTAGCAACCAGTGCTAAATACCTTGGAATGCATATCGACAGGCGTCTAACTTGGAAACATCATATACAACAAAAAGAGAACAGCTGAATATAAAAATCAGAAAAATGTTTTGGCTAAATGGACCCAAATCCGAAGTTAGTATGGAAAATAAAGTTTTATTGTACAAAACAATATTAAAGCCTTTGTGGACTTATGCAATTCAATTATGGGGAACTGCTAGTACTTCCAATATTGAAATCCTTCAACGATACCAATCTAAAACATCATCCACAGGGATCTAGGCATAGGTATCTAGGTATCAACAGGGATCTAGGTATACATAAAGTTAGAAATGAGATTGAAAGATATAGTACAAACTACCAAATAGGTTGAGTTATGATCCTAACATTTTGGCCATAACTCTACTTGATGATAGCAATGAAGTCGGGAGGCTAAAAAGGCAACACGTTCTCGATCTTCCTTTTATGAAATAATAAATTATTTTAGAATAAGACCAACAATCACACATAGTTTATAAATTCTCTATCACATTAATTATTTTTTATGAAATTTCCTTAATGTTTATAAATAAATAGATTGCAAATAAATAAATAAAAAAAATATATAGGGGAGTGCATCCTTAATAAAGGTGTTCCATAATGAAACGGTATTTGGTTAATCAATCCAAAATGTGTCAGCCATTTATTTGTCAGTAAATCCACACACAATGGGTCCCAGGGAAATTATTCTTTTTAATAAGACTACGCTTAGTGAGTAGGGGATATTCGGGCACATTCGGCACTTTGTTTAGAGCTCTATAGAGCTCTTTTTATATCTAACAGATATAAAAACTGTATGGCTCCTCAGATTCTTAATCATAAAAACTAGCACCAAAAACGTGTGATAAATTAGTATTAGTTATATATTTCTACAGTTTTGTAAAAAAAAGTCAAATTTGCCGAATGTGCCCCTACCCGGTGTAGTTTCGCATTTGATGGGGCTCATTCGGTACAAATGGGAATAGCCTGGTAATTATCATTCCTATCAATCTAATTGGAATTCAGATCCTCTAAAGGTTTTATTTTGTTTCAAACCTTTTTTTCTATCACATTTTCCTTTATAGAATCTCGTTTTGTCTACATATGTAATTTTGAACCATATTAAAGGATTACTTATAAAGACAACACCAAAAAATGTTATATGACCTTAAAATGCCGAATCTACCCCACAGGTACTTTCTATAATTTATTAATTTTTTTTCTATCAATCTTCTAAAAACATTATATTTTTAATTATTTTTATAAGAATATTCATTATAATTAATTACTTTTTCATAATACTGCCTTAAAATTTGAAAAAAGTTTTATACACGAAATACTTACGAAATGCAATAAAAATATTTAAAAAAAACATGAATCTAAATAAGCTTATTATTTATTTTGTTATTCGATACCTATGGATCAAAGCCAGTGATGTACAATGAGAGGTTCATATCGAAAACGCCATTGCCGAATGAGTTCCGATGACGAAGTTGACGCAGTCTCCTCTACCACTCAACAAAAAAAAAAGAACTATTTAATAGAGCTAGAGTTCCTTGAGAAATGCAAAAAATGTTTATCCTTGAAAAAGGATACTTTTTTAACCCTCCATCCTCGTTGAGTCCTTGGAGATAATTAATATTATAAATCCAAGCAAAAATTCCTTTAAAATGACCCCCGTATGAATAATATTTTATTGGATTTGGATTGTTTTTTCTTGAAAACAATAACATAACATTTCCTTTTAAAATAACACAATCCATATTAAGGACATTTCAAATGACTCGACATTTAATTAAGTCCGACGTTTATTTTTGTTTAATTGCGTATTTGTCTTTACTCAATGTACTTGTGTTTACTCAAATATGAAAGTTTAATTAAAAATATCATTTAGAATAGCTAGGAGTAACACTAAATTTAGTTGTAGGCATTGAATAAATATGTGGGATCAAATATTAGGCTACTTTGGAGGAAATATAAAAATAGAATATATTTTTAATAAGCTTGACCACAGGACCAACATATATAACATTTATAGTTGGTTTTCATATGAATAGACTAAAATATTTTGTTGGCAAGAAACAACAATGTTTGGAATAATTACACTGTGCGACAAAATTGAAATTTGTTTGCTAATCATCGTGAAATTCCAACAGATTATGAAGGAGGGGCTAGAAAAGAACGCATGTATTGATGTTTTGAAAGTTTACGTCGCAATATTTCCCCCTTTCAAGTATTTTGATCATTTTCGAATTATGATTTCTTGAAATCCTTGCATTTTAGGTATTGAGGAATATTTTGGTGTCCTATTTTAACCCTCAACCAACTTATTGAAAGGGTCTTTTTCAGAAGTGATTGAAAACTCATTCAAAACGGGGTTAGAACTGCTCAGAATATTCTACAGAAATGTTCGCCATACTGTTTTACTATAAGTCCAGAATAGAACATAACTCAAAAATCAGCCTAAACGTAAAAAATCTTAAAAATCATTTTTTCCCACAAGATGTTATTTTAGAAGGATGGTATAACGATCGCAAATATTCTCCATCCATTTTTAGCATAAGTCGCTGAACAAGAGAAATCTGTATATATAATGTATATACCGAATATATAGTTATACATTTTCAAAATGTTGTTTTTTTTTTCAAAGACTTAATTTTTGTTTAGATCCATATTTTTGTTTTTTTTTTTGTTCAGATTCAGCAACTAATATATTTTATGTTTCAACAAAAACAAGAAATCTATGTACGATTGTTTCAATAGTCCCACAGAAGTGTTTAGATGATTGGAAAATAAGTATTTATATCTAAAGAGGACTACTTAAATGAGGTCAAGATAATTATTTATGCATAAATACATATATAATGTTTCGAATATTCTTAAGTGTTTATTTGTTGATCATACTTCGTACATTATTGTGTAAACGTCGGCACAAGGTATACAATTTACCCGATAATTTCTATTTTCACTTCAATAAATTCTGTTGCTAATATAAACGATGCAGAATTTTGCAAACTATTCTTACCTCATTATAATAATATAATCACATTTTGCAACAGCATTGCATACAATCATACGCAGTGATATTTTAACTTTTTTGACTTTCTTCTCAAAAATATAGCAGGAATGATAAGAAAGAGATCCACTTTGATATTATGAGTTTGTGAAACAATTGCTTATATATATTTGCAATATCTTATGGACAAAATAAGGCATTGACCATACACATCTATGAACATTTGCCATTTTTATTTACGATTCAGTGTCGGAATCTTAATCTACTCATAAGTAAAGACTCATCAAAATATGATCCAGGAATACTATGCTGTAAAAAAATAATAACCCCAATGTACACAGTATGTTTACTTGTACAACACGCTCGCACATGTATGCACTCGAAATGTGATTGCATTATAACTCACTAGTCGCATATGAGGATGATGGTCAATTCAGATAACCTCAATGTAGATAAAAAAATACGATTTATCTGTAATGCTTTTGAATAACTTTGAATGCAGAAAGTAATTAAAAAAATCCCTTTTATTAGAAATGTTATATAATGAAATTGTCCATGGCAACTACATGCATACCATCATTGCAGTAGAAAACATTTACATTTTTTTATAATGTAATCAACCGATGCAGAGATAGAGTTGGAAACGCAGCGTGTGTAGTCACATAAAAAAAATTGATATAATACAATTTCAAGCTTACACACATACATACATTTTACTTACGAATATGTGAATATAAATTGGAATGTGATCAAAGATATGAAGTATATATTCAAATGTCAGTTTTTCCAAACAATAAATGATAGGTCCCGCATTAGGGCTCCTAGTTATCGAATTTTTATTCAAGGAAATTATGTTTGCAATTTAATAGGAACCACAAGGCAATATATTTTTTTATTTTGCCATTGAAAATAATGAAATAACAGCAAACTACTTCACTTGTGCAAAGAGATTCGAGTAGTATTTTGTGGCGAACAACAATATAAGCCGAATAACCACAATGAGAACGTTAAGGGGACTAAAACATTGTCATTAACTTTTGCATACCTAAATGAAAAAAAAAAGAAAAATGGTTGTCCTATATCATCAATAGACTCAAGAATTTTTGATGGCATGAATTGACGCTGGTGTAAACGTCGTCATACGTTTGACCTCAAAGGTATGCCACTTTTTCGAGAACAGTGAAAATATTGTTTCGACTCCGACAATTAATAAATATTAATCATCTCCCTAATTTCAGACCATAAAAACCTGAATTTTCAGCACTTTGTAGCCCAAAAATACATTATTCGGTCATCAATGTTTGTAATTCAGCATCAGTTTCGAAAACTTTAATTACAATATGTTTTTCTTTTTTTGCTTTCAACGGCTTGAAGTATATCTATCTTTTAGTATATAGAGTGTCTTATCTCAACTAGACGAATCACTTATGGCCCGAATATCACGAATTTTCGACAGCTGTATTGAATATAATCGATCAATATTTAGTGCCCTCCATATGAAGGTCTTCCATAATTGTAGATTTACTCATATTCTTACGGGCATTATCCGTGCGAAGTGTTTGAAGTTTGGCATGGTTATTGGCGGGAGCAAAACTTATCTACAAAAATTCTAACATAAGCTTAACTTCAGTTTGAAAATCCTCGTGGTCAATAATCGGAATAAATGTTTAAAATGTGCACATTATGAGGAGAGGTACCGAAAGTTCAACGATGCCAAACTTATCGGATTTTTCTTATTTTTAGATAAAAAAAAATAATTTTTTTGCCTACTTCTTTGGAGATTTTCGTTCTTTAGTGTTTAATTTATTTTGTGTCCAAAGTGTTCCGTCTTTGACTTCAATGTGAGAAATCTAATGGCCTTAGTAGAACACTTTTAGAACCAAAGATATTTATAGTTTTTTCTGATTTATGTGAAGTAAACACCTAGTGTTTCTCAAAAATTTTCCGATCTCACAATTGATTAAGCTGGATAAGATAGAGATAAAGGATTTATGAGGGCATGATAATGCCGAAGTCATAACTTCTATTAAGTTTGAGAGATGGTCTATGGGTACATTCTTTCAATCAATATTTTGGAAAAGTATGCATTTAACCATTAATACCATTATTTTCATCAATCTGCGGAAGAGTTGGCGGTTGTTTGGGATACGATTTGTATTTTGTTATTGCAAAATAATCAGGCGTAAGCTCGGTTTATTGCTTCATAAAACACTTAGTGGAGAAAGTATGGCATTAAACATCAATGGGTAGAGCGTAATGGACTTAAATAAAGTTTCCGGCTCATAGAATCCGACTCCACCAGTCTTGATAAATCAGAAAAAGGTGTATGTTGGAATGATGTGTTGAATATCCTCCAATTTTACATTGTTGTAAAGTATTTAAATTAGGCCATAATTTCCTTGCTGACTTTTTTAAACTTCTTCAATAAGTATTGGTTTGTTGACATTCCCTATTTATGTCATGGCAACTGCAAGGCTTTTAACAAAAAACGAAAAAAATGTACCCAAGGCAAAAGTTATTTAAATGCTTGTATGGTTTGAAGTATGGTGATGGGACAGATAAAAGTGGCAACCGATGTTTATCTTTGCTGTGTACCAAGAGAATCCATTTGTTTGCCTTCCTACATAGTAGCAAAAAGGGTAAAATACTGGAAAATCCAAGCATTGTAGAAAAAATATATATTCTATTAAAATGTAATCTCACAAGCAAATAAAGGATAATAGGAGCAATGGCGCGGATTGATTTCTGTTTGCGTGTGCCCAGATCTTCGACTGACAAATGCTCCAGCAAAACCATGCACAAGGACGAACAAAAGACCCTTTACTGTTTTGTGTTACTGGCAATGCTCTTTTGAAAACCATTGATGTGGTTTGCTTTTGTTTTCGTATTTTTTTCAACTCTTGTATATTAAAGGAAGATTGTGTCACTGACAGTTATCTAAGCCAATAAGGACTTTAATATCATCCGAACGAACAGCGGCAGAGATGGAGTTGGTGAGAGAGAACAAATTGTAACCGTTGGCCTTACAGCAAATGCAATTTATGGTTAGCAAACTTTTATGCTCCAAAAGAAAAATGTACGGAATGTTCTCGTTTTTAAAGGATTATTTTCGACACATTGTAAACTTTTCAGGCAGTACCATGTTAATAATACAACAAATACAAAAATAGAAAAGGGCTGAAGTTTATGCTTCATGTGAGACTTGTAATACTTCCTCTTCCCCATTTAGAATAAATATATTCCACCTTATGATAATCCTTAAAGGTCGAGTTATTTTTATTAATTTTCAACTTTTGCAATTTTTTTGAAATGAAGAAAATATAATCGTTCATGTGACATGTTCCGAGAGTTTTTGAATTCCCATACTTTTTTAAATTCCCATGTTGTGCAAAATGGTGTGCCAAATTTCGATCGAAAGTGCGGCTCGAAACATTAGCTTTGTTCAATATGTCACGAACTGTGTTCACTAACTACCAACAATAACATATGTTTTTTAATGTATTTTCTATTTGTTTAACAACAAAATGACGAAAAACTGCAAGCTGGCTTGATCATTGCCCTGATTTCTACTAGAAGAAGGCTAATGATATTGGAAGGTTTTAAAAAATCTGTCATGTCTGCCATCATATTGAGCTCACAAAATTCTAGCAATCTTTACGGCGGCGGAGGTGGCGGCAGTATAATGGGTATGGATAACAATGCCTTTGGCAATAATCTGTTATCGAAATTTCCCCAATAAAATGACAGCCAGTACAGCATCCATTGCCATTTTGTCGGCCTCACCATCCAAGTCAGTTGTGGGCTCATCGTCAAGAAAAAAAATCCACAACATCCTCATCGACGTTAGCATCTCCTCGTCAAATGCGACGGCGACGGGAAATGAATGACTTTTTATTTTCTTTAATTTTACTAGAAAATCTAATTTGAATACTAGGTTTTTTAATTAAACGTTGTAAAAACAAGTTAAATATTAAATGTGAATGCTTTTTAAAACTGTATGTGTTCAGAAAAGCATTTCTTTTTCGATCCACAAGGCTACATGTAGTCGAATTATATTCCCAATATTTTTTGACTATTCGAAATGGAGCACACCAAGTGTGGGAAAATGTTTCACATTCGAGCAAACTCGAAATGCAGCACATGGGCGAATATAGATTTAAAAATCACTATTATTCACACAATTTATATTATAATAAAATAAGGCTAAGTAAATCGAACATTAACATTATTTGGGGCTTTATAGTTAAAAAAAAAAAAAAAAAAAAAAAACATCGGATGTAAATCACATCGGACCCACAATACTCATTATAATAATACATTTTCATAACAACCCCACCCCAAGACAATAAAATTAACATTCTATTAAGGGAATATCACAAAGAACTTATATTTAATCGCAAAAAAAGAAAAACAAATAAATTTCGTAAATTATTTTTCTTATCTTTTAAATCTTCAAATATATATGTGTAAAGTTACAATTCTTAACACCCATTGATATTGATTTACCAGCCCATTGAAAATATATTGAGGGTGGTTCCCTCAAATTAATTGCAAATATAAAATAAAATCCAGTATTCTCGATAAACGGCATTTATTCAGAGAATTCCGACGGAATGACAATTACGTGATTTTTTTCTTGATTTTTAAAATTTCAAAGAATGTTTAATTATCGCCCGGTTTTAAATATTTTATAATGAAAAAGTATATGACAAAGGATATGTAATTGTTGCAATTAGAAAAAGATTTCCTGGGATGTATAATTACAAAACGTAGAATAATGTTTTTCGATAATTACAGAATGTGTAATTACATTTTAAATAACTGCGTAGTGGATATTACATTTGATAATATTTAGTACATTATATGTAGTAAGAAGACAAAAATTATTCTATAGGTCTTCTATAGACTTTTTTCATGGGTAGAACACATTCTACAAAGCTTCCATGGAAATAAAGCCTTCTTACTGAATAATGAACATGGAAAGGCTTGAACATATGTCCGATGACATATTCTAAAGGTTTTCTATAGACATTTGATCTTCTCCAGATCTTTAAAGATCCTTTAAGTGAACAAACGGCGAAATCATTTTTGAGATATTCTGCAAATTGAATACTTTTTACAGGTCCTTTCTAAACAGAAGACACTCTGCAGACATAATTTCCTCTACAGATCATTAGGCATCTGCTTAAAGACAAAACATATTTCACAGTTATTTCTTATAAAGAATACGTGCTCCAGGTATACCATAGACAATCTACCTAGGTATTCAAATGCCTTCGATGCGTCTTTATTCGATAAAAATATTCTTGATAAATATTGCAAAACCCAGGAAACGACTCACTTGTTATTCTTCATATCAACAACATACAAATTCTACAGAACACCTATAACTTTACACTGTGGTGCATAAGTAATACAAATACGACAAATACTGCAACGTGTAAGTTTACATTCTACGAAATACTCTTTAAGAGGAAAATCCACGTTAAGACATTTTCAGTAACAAGAGAGAAAATCTTTTAATTGAATTGAAAATGTTAAAATTGCAATAACAAACAATTTAACAGAAATGGAAGAACTTATGCTGGGCTATATGATACTCTACAACACTCCAGAGGATATGTAAGAAAATATATCGCTGGCTTAACATGTAAAGGCAAAAAATCCCTATTTTAAAATTCTTCAGTAGAGACAAAAAACAATGAAACCTTCCTTTGAAAAAAAAAATGGTTTAAATTTGTAAATGCAATTTGTTTTTTGTATTGTATTGACATTTTAATTGAGCAAAGGCGAAATGAAAAAATAAGTATTTAAGAGAAACTCGTTTTTTGGGACTTAGAGCCTTTTCTGTTGCAAAGTTTTTCTATTTTCTTGGACTTTGGTCTTTTTCTTACAACTTGTCTCTTATTATATTTCCTAATTACTGCAATACATGTGCACTTTGCCTTTATATGCTAATTTTATTTAAAAGATATTCAAAAATATGAATAAAAACAAGTAAAAAAGTCGTTATGTTTGCCTGGGCTGAACTTTTTATACTCTCCACCATAATGTGCACAGACAAATAATTCTTCAAATACTTAATATCGATCGGGACTTGTATATGGGTGTTATGCCATGGGAAATTATTGCCAAAAGAAAATGAAATATCAATCTACAGGATATTTAAATTTGGGCTAGGACCTTGTATAGGGTTGCCCATATTCGACGGACCCATGTTTTTTTTTTTTAAATCAAAGAAAAAAATAAAAATTTGGCGGTTGGCAATGTTAATCATTTAAATTGTTCCAAGTAGATTTGTTTACATCAATTTTTGAATATGATATCTCTCAAATGGCCGCCTCTGACGTTGATGACGTATTGTGCCCTTTTTGCTGCATTTTCCATCGTTTTTGCCAACATTTCGGCCGGAATAGCGGCTATTTCTTCACGAATGTTGTCCTTGAGCTCTTCTACGGTCCTTGGCTTGTTAACGTAAACCTTTAACTTCAAATATCCCCACAAGAAGAAGTCAGGCTATTCTTCACGAATGTTGTCCTTGAGCTCTTCTACGGTCCTTGGCTTGTTAACGTAAACCTTTAACTTCAAATATCCCCACAAGAAGAAGTCAGGCGGCGTCAAATCGGGCGAACGCGGTGGCCAGTCCAAATTACCACTTTTCGACATCAAACGGCCCGGAACCAAATTCTTCAGAAAATCGATTGTTATGCGACTTGTGTGCGGTGGAGCGCCGTCTTGTTGAAACCAGAACTGCCTCATACGCATTCGACGAATAATTGGCATCACAAAATTGGTCATCATGTCGCGATAACGCTCCTGATTGGTGGTAACAGCATGGCCGTTTTCATTTTGAAAGAAAAACTGCCCAATGACCGTTTTCGCACTAACGCCGCACCAAACTGTGACTTTTTTGTCATGAAGAGGTACTTCTTGAATTTCTCAGTGGCGTAAAAACGGCAATTTACGGTCCCATTCAATGTGAAATGGGCTTCATCGGACATGATAATTTTGTTCCAAAATTGCTCGTCATCTTCGGCCATTTCGATGACTCTTTGGGCCCATTCCAATCGACGAGGCTTGTCCGCAGGCAACATTCTTTGCGTCAATTGGATTTTGTACGGGAACAAAGGCAAATCAATGCGAATAATCCGTTGTAAAGTGGGCCGAGCCATGTCCAACTGCTGAAAACGGCGTTCTTGGACCTTGGGGACCTCTCAACACTGGCTCGTACGGCAGCGATATTCTCGGCCGATCGCCTTGGTCGGCTTTTATATGGCCTCTTCGGATTAGATAGAGCCTGTTAAGGCTTAATGTTGTTCTTAGAAGTCACACTTCTCACATTTTTTGATGTTTTAAAAGCACGTTGAGTTTTCACAATTGACTTCTTCTGTTGAATGTAAATTTCAACTATTTCAGAGAGATCGCGTGGATTGTATTGGTTCATGGTAAAAATCTGCTTGGACTGACGCTTCAAACGCGGAATATCATTAAGCGATGTGACATCTCCATCAAAAGTTATGGCGTTGTCAGATGGGTCCGTCGAATATGGGCAACCCTGTATATACCCATAGCCTCAAATTGGCGGTACAGTTATATGGGGGCTATATCGATATCGATAATTTTTTTTTAGGAATATTCAACACAATTCGATTGAAAAAAGTACAAAAAATCCCAAAATACTGAATGGTAACATAATATGAGGGCTAGTCCGAAACTTGGGCTAATATTGATCGACTTAGCGAGATTACACATAAAAAATGAGATCACTGCATTTTTTTTTAAATCGATGTTTATTGCCCTATTATACATAACTGTATCAAAATCTCAATTTCTAGAAAAGTGGATTTGTTGCCTTTACAAGTTAAACCCGCGATATGTAACACACTATAAATTATATATTAAATGGTCTGAAATAGTAGACATAGGTATATTTTGAAAAGTCACTATGGCAATATTAATTTTGCTTATGTATGTAATATACGAATGCTCAGAGATAACATAACAGTGTGACGTAGAGTGTATAGACATACATTGCGGTTTTTAATGTGACCAAAATGAGAGAAAGTGGTTTGCAACCAAAAATAATATTGAAAATACTGCTTTTAATATTAATGATATCGAAATGGTGTCTGGTATGGCGTGTGGATGAAAATCAATCTGTTATATATCTTTTTGGAAAAAATTATGATTATATGAAATACTATTTAATGAATCTGTACAATATAATTTCCATTTAGTACGTTGTCATTGTAATGTAATTTTTAAACGCGATTCTGTTAAAAATTTGTATATTTTTGCATGATAGTTTGGATAGTTAAACAATTGCTTAAAAATTGCAACGTTATTACATCATTATCATTCAAATAAACATTAACAAGTACGTTAATGATCTCTTTCATTAAAAATTCGAAATTCATGCAATTCAATATACTCAACCACAAAATATACCAGCAGCTTTCTTCTGGTTATGTATGCCACAATTTTCAATTTCAAGTGGGATGAACAATTTTCTTTCACTTTTATGAAAATGACAACGAAATGACGCATTGAAAAGAAAATTCATGGAAATGATTGAATGTTGGATGCAGCACTATTTGAATTTTATCTTCGAAGAAACTTTTCGTAGTTAAAATCGATTTTTACAATATAAAAAAGAAACTTCATTATGCAATACACTCACACACACAAACTCACTCATCGTTAACAAAATATAAACCAAAAGGTAAATATTTTCATAAGGAAAATATTTTCAATGAAGAATGTAAAGTGAGGCAGTTAACAAAAGATGTGGGCATCAATACAACCTCTCAAATATATTTATGAAAATATCAGTAAGCTGAATAGTACGGTCGGACGGAACTGACTATATGATACACTACCAAGTCATTACATAAATTTTCGGAGGAATAAAATCCCTCGCCTTGTCTATATCGTAATTTCTAATATGTTAATGATTTCCAAAAACCGTCTCTTATATCAAAAAATCGATACCCAACAACTGACATCAACGCCAAAATGCTGACCAACTTCGTGGTCTCTAGAGCGACTAGATGACAAAATATGTAAAAAAAGTGTTCTGTCAATTTCATTACTTAAATACGATTTTTATGTAAAATTTCATGCTCTTTCCAATTTCCCAGGCACACATTCGTAGAAATTTTATATATTATCCTAAATATCCTATTAAAACTTTATTGAATACCTCCGCTCTTGAATGCCATATGGAAATTAGAAATCGATAATGATAATAAATTGGCGCCTTGGCGGGAAATCCAATTCCATATGGCTCTGGGATTGGAGAAAAGAAATTGTCAATATTATTTTCAATATACAGTAGTAGTGGAGCTTGTAAACGGTGTTAAATTAAAAAGAGACAATGATTCATCTCTCTACTTAATACTATAGTAAAACAATTATATTGTCGATTGCAAATATTATGTAAAAAATATTATGTACATCATTTCGCCATACATAAGTATATTTACTTTTGTATATACGAACAACAAGCATCAATTTGGTGTGTGTACTGAACAATGAGGAAAACTTAAAATGCAATTCCGCGAATACTAATTGTTTAACAAAATACCACCTTCCCATTGGATCTTCTGCTGTTGTTATTCTAATATCAGCTGTAATTTCTGTTCCTTTTTTTCTTTGGTATGCTAAATCTACGAAAATTCTAACGACTCGGAACCATTTTATCCCATAGAAATGAATTTTTTTTTTTGGGTTTCCGTCATTATTTCGTATTACTTACGTGTGAGTGTACAATCAAGGGTATGTTTGCATTTAGTCCCACTCAAAAATGGATTTCAAAATTTAACAAATTTTGATTTTATCAAAAGAAAGTAATAAATAAATATTGTAATTAAGTAAACAATGGGGGCGTATACGTACTTCTGTCGAAATGATTAAGTCGATTATTATGCAGTATACGCCCAGGTGTGCCTCAATTAAAGCAATACCCAATTGTAGTGAAACAAAGTTTGGCCTAAGGACTTAAGGGGAAAATTCGTAAGAGGCTGGTAGGATAACTTGGCTGTCTTGTTGAATATAAAAGACCGTGATATTATATATTATTCTGATATTACCCTATAATTTTGCATTTAATAAATTCAACTTAACAAACCATATTCCTATATGCGTATGCTTATTGTTTTTGAATGCTAAGCGTGCATCATTAGCACCAATGAGTTTAAATAATAGCATAAGATGAATTAATTAATAATTGAATTAATTTCTACAATTTACTGAATAAAATAAATCTAATTAAATTCACTAAAAAGATTTTTTTCCGAACAATTAAACACCGTAGTTTGATTAGGCATTGCACATTGAATCTGATTAAAAAATTAAGGTTGAAGGAATAATGTTAAAAGAATATATTGTTTCAGACAAAGAAAGCCTATAAGCGGGTGTATATTTTCTTTTGGCCTAGAAAGCTTGTAATCATGGTCCCATAAGAGTATTTTCCAGACCCTCATAGCCTTTGAGCGCGGATTCTTATACCCAGAATTCTAAAGAATAGTTTGTGAGGACCACGATTTTGTTTATAGGAATATTTTTGAAAGACGAAAGATCCTCTAAGCGTGCATTTTTAAAGGAGATTTCAAAACCCAGGAGGGATCTATAAAGAATAATAGCATTCCTTGAAAGCCTTTAATCGTAAAATGTTTAACAATATTTTTGAACGCCCTGAAATATTTTAAGCGAAGTTTTTGAAAGATTTTTTTACGAAAACGAGTAAGTTAAAAAAAAAACTATCGTATTTGGGATTCCCAATATCCTCAAGTTATTGAAGACCGCCCATTACGTGATACTTCTTTAGAAACGACGACGGAACGATTGTTATAGATCGAAGCACATTTTGCATACCCGTTAATATAAAGGCCACATAACTAAGACGAATATTGTTTTATATAAACTGGCCACAAAGACCAGCGATTGAACGCCATTAAAATTTTTATGACGCTATGAGAACTACCTTATTTATATTGATAAACCTTCAACTCTTAGGCCCTTGAAAACCAAAATTCGTCAATTCTTCGTTATAGATCGAAGCACATTCAAAAAATTTGCATACCCGTTAATATAAAAGTAGGTGCCTCAGTGTTGGACTGTTAATTATTGAAATACGCGCAAATTGTAGGGGATTTGAATATATTTTGTGGTATAAAAACATTGAGTTTTTAAAGAAATTCCCTTAACACCAAAAGCGCATTCAAGGGCGGTTTTTAGAATCACATACGCATTTATTAAAGATAATGTTTTTATACCAGCTTCGATTTTTAAAGAAATTTGTCAAACCAAAAAAAACTAGCATTTCGAAAATTTCTCAACAATTTGAAACATCATCAACAATATAGTAAAATCGAATGCCAACAGAAAATATCCCAATAGCTGTAAATTAAATTACTCACAACATTTCAACCCAGATATTAATTGCGAATATCGAAACACCTGCAAACGTATACAACATGATAATAATGTTGTTATTCTTATTATTCCTAAGTAATATGTAACACCAGCAATAACAATAACCATATTGTTTTCTTAGTAACAACCTTGATTACACGGATTGGCTGTTTCGTTACCTACGGGTGGTACAAGTAATTTTGTTCGACTATTGTTTACGAATTTTCCTAACAAATAGCTTGGTGTGTGTGTGTGTGTAGGAAAATCTACAACCCCCACCACTCAATGCACTTGGGCCAGGAGTATTGTAAAGTTATATCCTATAACATCTGATGCCAACACCAAACAAGCCATTGAAGGACCTGCTGTATCACAACTTATTTGTTTTCTTTTGTGAAAACAAAGGAGCCCCGCTATAACGATTACAAAAACAAAAAAAGACATAGGAAAATAAAACATGCGGTGAAATATAAACAACTCATTGAACACATATTCAAAATGAGAAAAAGAAGAAGGTCTGGTGTTTGAACGAATCGAATGAAACAAATTTTTTGCTGATGTCAAATGGCTTAATAAGCATTTCATATACAGTCCTAACTGACTAGCTGCCTTTTTTCAGATTCGACTTGTGTTTTTGTTTCTCATTCATTCATTTTTTTTTTGTATTTTTTTTCTTATTATTATGGGATTTCCTATTTCATTTCTAGGCATTCATGGTTGAATTTTATTTCTTTGCCACTTTGCATTCAAGAGTTCGATAGGTGGTAAAGTTATTAGGAAATTGGCAACGTCATAAATATAAATATACACTTTCTTCGGGGATCGGCTTGTTACTTTTACAACAAAAACATGATTTTTGTTATTTCTACTTTGTAATCATCTGATACATTTTAAGCTTAAGAAAAATATCCAAAAAATATTTGGACATCGAGCAAAACGAATTTCTTGGAAAAGTAAACCACAATCTCTGGAATTATTTTTTGTTTTGTCAGAAAAAAATTCACGACATGGATAAATAAATTGTGGTAAAACGTGGATGTAAAATGTTAGTATGTTTAAAATAAAATTTTAAAGAATATTCAAGGAGGAAGTTTTTAAATAACATTTTAAGGGTCATGCGTGGAATTTTTAAATTATATTTCTTCAAAGACTATTCTAGGCGAGATTTTTTTTTAAATTATATTTTTCAGGGACTTTTCTATGCATAGATTTTTTAAATTAAGTTTGAGGACTATTCTATGCGAAGATTTTTTAAGTATTACCTTTCAAAGTCAATTCTATGCCTGGATTTTTTTGAATTATATTTTTTCAAGAAATACCAAGGCGTGGTTTTTAAATTATAATTTTTCAAGGACTATTCTAGCCATGGATTTTTTAACTTATATTCTTTAAGGACTGACCAGGCGAAGTTTTTTTTAAATGATATGTTTTAAGGACTATCTATGTGAGGATTTTTTAAATTATATTTGTTCAAAAAGTATCCAAGCGATGATTTTTTTAAATTATATTTTTCAAGGACTATTCCATGCGTAGATTTTTTTAATTTTATTTATTTAAGGACTATCTAGGCGATGCTTTTTATAAAGTATATTTTTTCATGGATTATTCTAGCCATGGATTTTTTACATTTTATTTTTCAAGCACCATTTTCATAAAACACTAATCACTATCAAAAAGAGTACAAAATTAAAAGTCACTCTTAGCCACATATATGTACGTGTGTGTGTGGGTGTGTGAGCACGCGTGCGTTTGTGTATGACCTCAAGTAGCCCTTGGGCCCGTCAGGCGTTTAATGCAAAATATGCTTATCGTCAAATTTAATGATAAAGCAAAAAAAAAAAAAACAAAAAATACTTTGAGCCGAATAAGCACCCAGAACCTCTTATATGACCTGTGAACTTTAAAGCCCCATACATTACATACTGCAAATGCTTAACAAAGCTTTTTCTGCACTTTGCGAACCACAAATGCTCGCCTTCGCCAGTGATTTATGGTTGGTTCATTGCATACCGAACACAACAGATTGGCTTAACTGACTATATTTGATCTCAACACGTGCTATCGTGTGACTGAGTTTTGTTTATTGTTTGTTTTCTCTCGAATTGAGTTTGAATATTTGAATATAAATGAAAATACGAGAATATGGTAGCGTACATTTCTGTGAGGTCAGGTGCAATGACCCAGCCATTTGTGAAACAGAGTAAAAGAATGGTGTGAATGTCAGAATGGCGCCCAAAATCACCAAATCATAATAATGGATTCATGTTAGGGCACACATAAGTCGAATTATAGTGAATATATACTCGAAAGCCAATATATGGTATAATAATATGAATACTACGAATCACCCATAATCTGTCAAAGAAAATTTTGGCTAAGTTCTCTCCATATAACCCCCTTTTTATATTAAAATAGTTATCTGATTTGTTCTGCGTTTTGGGTTTGGTTCTAAGACTCTGTTGTAATAATTTCTCCTGCGGAGGATAGAACGTAAGGTTCGATAATGTACTATATATGAACTATAGTCCGGATTTAGGGCTAGGTCTAGCCACTATGTGGGATGTACCAGAAGGAATGGACGGATATTTCCCATCTTCGAACTTGAACAAAGTTTGAAATAAATAATAAGATAGGCAAAGTTTGGATGAAATCAAAATTTTCTGAATGGATTTAGTCCAAAAAAACGTGGGGTCTAGAACCAATATTTCGACGAGACACTTTTTTACTGTATCAAAGTGTATACACCCTCATTAGCCATAAGGCTGAGGTATAAATATTCATTAAAAATTGCTGAAATTTGTATTTGGTGTACATTATGGTTTAGAAAGGTCACTTTTTGGTATGTTCCCTTTATTTTCATTTAAAGTACCTGTCAGTATGTCTATAGTGGAGGTTATCCAAAGTTCGGCCCGGCCGAACTTAACGCTTTTTCACTTGTTTATTTGTCAAATCTCCATTTTCATTAATTAATTACTGAAATTCCGTTTAGAAGAGTTTTAGGGGTTTGAAATATTAAATATCCTCATGCACGACGCACAAAAAACAACTGGGAATAGTGCGGAAATGACGAATAAACTCAGTTTTTCCCTTTCCTCATCGTATTTAATGCAATTTTATTTGCAAAATCTCTACAATATTCGAAGTTTGAATTTAATGCATATTTTCCTCAGAGGATTGGGTAGACTTAAAACATTATCATAAACAAATTAATTAAGAAAGCGTCGTCGATGTTGCTGACCACAGAATCTGAGTCATGAATCGAGGTAGTAATTATACCCTTCACCACACTGTGGTCAGGGTATTATGTCTTTGTGCATATGTTTGTAACAGGCAAAAGGAAACGAGATAGACACATGGTTCCATTTGAGAATATGCATAGTTACGCATGTCCGTCTGTCCATGTATTTTTGTAAACAATGTACAGGTCGCATTTATGATCCGATTTTGATGAAATTTGGCATAGGTCACTTATTTGTCCCAAGGACGAACCCTATTGAAATTGGGAAAAATCGGTTCAGATTTAGATATATCTCTCATATATATTTTCGTTCAATTTAATGTAAATGGTTCACCAAAGTCCCTTAATATCTTTCGATTTGCACGAAATTTGGCACAGCGTAATGAATTAGGTCTAGATTGATGTGTGTTAAGTTCCCTGAAATCGGTTTAGATTTAGATATAGCTTCTATATTTGACCAAATGAAAAATGTAGTATCGATTGCAGAATGAAATGTTTATGGATCCAATTTCATTTTACTGGTCCTTTAAAAATGCGACGTCTGTTAGGATTCATCTGTTGAATATACCCAAAGTGATGAAGGGTATCATATAGTCGGTCCCGACCGAATTTACTATTTTCCTTGCTGGTTTTTTATTAAATTTATAATTTTTAAAATTGTGTACTGTTTTTGGGGCGATGTACCGGCAATAATTGATATTATAACCGATACTTGCACATAATCGAATACTCACCATTCGTTTTAAGGGAACGACTCTATATGGGGAGTTACTAGAAGAAATTGACCTATAGTCCAAAACTTCGGATTTTATGTAGATTTGGTAAAAAATATTACGTTGTGTAATCAAGAGATCAATTCAATGCTTCATATGAAATTTTATATGTTTTTAAACTATTATTCATAAGACCAGAGGCATAGCCATAAGAACACAAGAGTTTTGTTGACAAAATTGTCAATCCTCAACCAGTGCCATTGAGAGTGTATTCATGATTGCTTGTGATCGAAGATGGATGGTATTCCTTTAATTGTGGGAAAATTGCCGGTACCCTGCTATTTCACAAAGAGATCACCGAAATATTGTCATTTAACACCTTGTGGCTTTATATTTGGTTCATTCCACGCCAATAGCCCAGCTTCGAACGACTTTAAAAAACTCTCAAGAAAAGAATATGGTCTGGTAAGCATGTTCGTGATAGACATTTGAGTGATATTGTTATTATCGCAAAAACACATTTTCTGACAATATTTTATAGTAATATTTCCCCAAATATTACGTTTTTTTTCGCAAATTTTATTGCAATAATTTGCATTTTTTAATCTAAAATGTTTTGAAATGATGTTTATTTTCTGTGTTAAATTTCCCAACAGTATTGAAAAAATCTCAATTCTCTTAAACATTATAATGCTCCCTTTCAAACACACAACAAATAACAAATTCTACAATAATCGGCTGCAGCCCCTAAGTAATTACGTAACTTTGTTTGTCTACAATCCCAAAACGATAATAAAAAAAGAAAAAAACCTCTTACGCACTGCCAGCCATCATATCGGCTTGAGGATATGAGCTTGACTGAATGTCATTATCCTAAAGAAGAAAAGGATAAGGAAAACTAAATAAGAACAGGAAGAAAATAACTCTTAGAACCTAAAACATGTTCCATACAACATGATGTAGGGTATGAGGTGAAAGGTTCATATTCGTGGACCGAACTGGTATGAGTTTGATGTTGTGTATAAATATCGGTCTGAAATTGATTAGAACTGATGGCAGTGCTCTTATCGAACTTCTTTCAGAAGAAAAACAAATACATAAAGAAAAAAGAAATGACAAACCGCTGTTGCATTGTTGGTGATGACCTACCACAAAAATTTTCAATTATGCGCGAAAGACATTTTTGTAACGCAAAATCGAAGACAATGTGAATTGACTATTTGAACCCTTGTCATGGGAAATGTTGAACATGAGGAGGAAAACAAAACTGAAGAACAATATTAAGATATCTAAGATATTCTCCCCCGGCGCATAACGGTCGCAAAAATTCTGTCTTTTTGCCAACGTGGAAAATGTGGCAAAAAATATGAAACTACAAAGGACACATGAAGGCTAAAGGAATATTATATTATTCGTGGAAAAAATCCACTGGTATTTAGATGGCATATTGTATTTTGGCACGCTACTTCAGTCCATGTGCAAGCTACGATAAGGAATCGAATGTGTATAACCTAACCACAAATAAATAAATAAATAAAACTGTACAGTAGATTTTTAAAGTTCATGATAAGCAAGTATTTAAGGATTTGCTAACCGAAATATATAATTAAAAAAATTAAAGGATCCTACATCTAATTTTCTAGTTTCCTCTATAGTATTTATACATTAAGAATACAATTTAAATCCAATGAAATGATTTTTCTTAAATCATAGTGGGTTTGCAAATAACCCAATAACGAATGGATAATCCATATAAAGGGTTATCCGTTTCGTAGTTTCAAATCTAAACGTGTGTTAAACAAATATAAAGCATTTCCCATGATATTTTGTGTGAAACTGTTGTAAGCATTGATTCTTTCGACGCAGTTTTCGTCCACTTTTTGACACTCTGTCAAAACATAGCAAATTTTGGTTTTAAGTACACAAGAGTTTAAGGTTTATCTACATATATAGGTTTTGGCGTTGTCTTATTTTGGTGGCCAGTTGATATCGTCACCACGGGAAATTACGCGCAATAATTACACCTTCTTGTTGAGACCCCATCGTCGTATTCTTGAATATCAAGTAAAAAGTGAGTTATCGCATGACCATGAGGCTTCGAATTCTGTTCAAAGTATTTTAAACCTCCTGACGATTGGCAAGAAAAGAATGATACCATACCCGATCTCTCAATATAAATGGTACCAAGTTCAAACTCTCTCCTTTCCTAGATTCAACAAAAAGTGAACTTGCTTCATTGCCTTTAATATTGTCTTGTAGGCATAATCTCACGAATTCTATTTTTGTGTTATTTAATCGATACAGGGCTTTTGATGTAGATATATTTTCTAAATCCTGCACATTTTCAATTGATAATCGGCCCCGAATCTCCTAATAAATCATGATGAATCGTTAATAAAAATAGCTTTTAAAACATTGTAATAATATATTTATACATATGAAGATATCGTAAGTAGAAGGGATAACATAATTTTCTAAACTGAGTAAAATCTGACATATGGATTACATTTAAGGTCCGCCTCATGAACGGGTTTACTTGTTACATGAATTCAAATCCTTAACGATTTTTTTCCACTCTGATTGGTTTACAGAAATCGGATATCCTTGATAAGGATTGAACAGTTTCACTGAAAACTGTGGCACTTCAAATGTTCTAATGTATGTGAAGCATTTCGATTTCCAAGACAAGCAAATGAAATTGTATCGCAAACAACGAAGTTTTCTTGTTAATAGCCCGTTGGTGATTACGACGAACAAATAGTATCATTCATATGTTGTCGTGGAATAGAGAGAATATGTATGCAAGAGATCGGTAAGCAGTGAAGGGTTTAAGCCAATTTGATTCCAAATTTAAGAAGTATCAACGACAATTAACGCATTCCTTTATACACAAGAGCAATTTCGTTGAAATTAATATTTGGTTGCAAATTGTTTGTATCACGTTCAGTACACCTTATCATAGTACGGAGCGTATATTAAGGAGATCCGCTACTCATGTATTTATTTTGTAAGAAAATAAAATATGTTTATAGGAATTCCTATAAACAGTCAGGCTGAATCCCAGTTTGTTGTTTTTATAAAAAAACAACTATTTATTAGTGGGGAATGTATGGCATTGTTTGCCGAGGGGTAAGGCAGGGAAGACTATAGTTTGATCACGCCAATCCTCATCAGTTAGTTTTTTGTTGGGATATTCTCCCCAGAAGCTATTGCTTCTATACAAAAAACCTTTCATACCCAAATGTAACAAAGCGAAGTACAGAAATCCATAAGTTAACACCGAGGTTAACAAGGCATCGCACTGTTGTCACTTTGTTGGTGTTTTTACAGCAACAAACCAAACAGTTTAATTGATGTAATAGTTTTTGCAACGGAATAGTTTGTTGTTTTTATAAAAAAAACAACTATTTGTATATTATTATATTAAAATATTCGTGATGAGTCTTGCCTTACCCCTCGGCAAACAATGCCATACATTCCCCACTAAGAAATAGTTGTTTTTTTATAAAAACAACAAACTGGGATTCAGCCTGACTATTTGCAAAAACAAAATACAAATGGTATCCCAAATAAACCGCCAACACTACTGAAATTCCTATAAACATATTTTATTTCGTTGCAAAATAAATACGGATAAATTCAGATACAGAAATCCATAAGCTGATGTCATTTTTATTGATGTAATAGGACGGATAGGGCAAATATGTATATTATTATATTAAAATATTCTAATGATGTCAATCTATAGGTATGAGCTCCGATTTGTTTGATATTTTCAAATAGTTTAGAGGAGAGGGGGCACCTTTGAATCTCTGAAAATCTCGGTTGTTGACAAAATTTAGATGAGCGACCACGTTTTTGCCTATAAATAAGGAAGTTCTTAACCGATAGACTTCATCCTAGTTCATACGATAGTTATACACTCCCAGAGAAACGTGTCAAAATTTGGAACCGATTGGATTATTAGTTTTTGAGTTATCGTGGCCGCCATTCGTACAAACACAGCTTCGAGAAAAATGTGTTTAAAGTTTGAGAATCACTCTTGCCATCACTTGATGCTTACACAATATATCGCCTATATCTTTCAAGAGTTCTTGAGATTTTCACTTGAAATTTTGTAGGGACATTCTTGAATTAGTGTAGATTCAAATTAAACAAAAAAAAACCAAATTAATTTTTTTGACACCGAGAATGTGGGGTCCCCCTAAAACATTAATAAAATATACAAATCGAACTTAAAGTACGTCGTATGTATATTCATTTCAAAGGTTACATCTGTACCTAGCAGTTAAAATTTTTAAAAATTCAAAAAATATAAAACAAAATTATGAGGCTTGAAAACAAAAAGGTGCCCCCTCTCCCCTACTAACCACTCTTTTGTTTGTGTGATTGCGCTCGCGAATTTTTCCCGTTGTAACATAAGAGTGGGAGTTATAACGAACACATTTCTGAATCACGATGTTTTGAGACACATTTTTCACAAAAATTATTACTCTTATAGCGAACTACGAATATAACGAACCTGTTTTGCAACAAACTATATATTCGATCCCAATTTTCAGTTGTCATTTATTTTAGTTTAGAACTTGCTACAAATATACCCAATACTTAGGACAATACTCACAAAAGTAAATTTTTACGCTGGGAACCATTACAAAAAAGTCAGGTTCATCAAAGAAAAAGAGAAGCAGCCTTGGTATTTTCAAAAAGGACAAAAAGCCTACCAATTACGAACTGAAAATATATGTTTTTTTTCTGCTAATCATAGGTTTGTCATGCCTTGGAGGTAACCAACTTATTCTATAACGAACTAATTTGGTCCCTTCTAATTCGTACTTCACTGTATTTAAAAAAAAATACATGTCTCACATACAAGACTTCTTTGAACATAGTCATAATTCAATTGATTGTTTTTACATTAATAAATAATAAATACTGTTATCTTTTCATTAGCTGCATACCCACAAATATATAATATTTTCAATGACCGGAAATCCTTAAGGTTAAATTTAATATTATTAAATATATCTACGTTCAACATCAATACCATTTTTAATGTCATTGACAATTTAAAAATTGAATTAATTACAAAATGAACCAGTGAGCGGAGCAGTATAGTCGAACGGGGGCGACCATTCGATACCCTACAAAACATCCACGGAATTCTAACTTATGCGGATGTTTTTCCGGGCATGGGCAATATTTCGTGATATTTGCACCCTGTTGCCCGATTAGAGGTCAACAGCACCTCTTCCTTACACTGACATATTTTCCGAATATTACTAATATTCTATACAGTCCTTCTAATTACTTGTCCATATTCAATTCACCGTGGGTTGTGTTGTGTGTTCGGCTTTCAATTGTGGCCTATAGATCGACTCGAAAAAACCACCTGTAAATATTAAAGTGTAACTCCCACATCCGAGTACATAGGACAATATAATTGGTATCAATTTAAAGGCCAACCACTCCTCTTGGATATACTATCCACTTCCCGGGTCTATGTCCTCAGGAGTAAATATATACGCCATAGAATACAAACATTGTAATTTTTCACACAAAAGTAAGGGTCCATTTGACCCGCTAAATATTGACCTTCTTTACAAGAACAGGCATGCTCCATGTAAAAATCCCCTTCTCAATGTAAAAATTCATAATGTATGAATCATAATTGCGACCTCTAGAGCGACCAGAAAATCAGACAGAAATAAAGTTTTTGGTCCATTTCACCTCAAAAATAATAACCGATCTTTACCAAAAACAATAGGGGTATTCATTGGCCAGAACCCATCCTACATGCAAAATTTCGTGAAGATTGGTCCATAACTGTGGCCTGTATCGTGTTTACAAATTATAATGGACAGACGGACGGACGGACACACATGTCTAGATCGACTCCACTAGTCGAGATATGACGATCGGTATACTTAAAGGTGAGTCTAGGACCAATATTTCGCGGTGTTACAAACTCTTGTGGCTGCACAAAGCTATAATACAATGGCAACATAGTTGAGTAGGGTATAAAAAGCAATTGCTCTATGCAATTTTGCCCATAATGGCATGTTTTTCACTTCTGTCGTATTGGCTTTAAAGAATTATTTACATTTGTAACTCAAAGGCAGATAGATGAGATGATCAGACAAAAGGAAATTAAAAGTCAAGTTTATACAAAGAGTTACAGAGAGAGAGAGAGAAGTATATATTAATGAAAATGTATGCGCATACCTTTTTCTTTTCTGGCCATTGCAATAAAAGTCCTTCATGATGTTTTGTTTGTATGTTTTTCCTGTAAAAATACACAAATACGGGTAAAAGAAAATGGGATTTAATTAAGTGTTTTATTACGGTGGGATGAATTTGTTGAAAAATAGTTAATTATAACACACTCCAATATAATCGATGAGTGCACGAAGCGGTTCATTCGAATATGATGGTTATGACTTTTTTACTCAAAAAGGGTTGCGGTTGTATGAATAGATGAAATTTTACCTATCAATAACTAAAATATCGTTTATTACTTTTAACCAGTGAGCGGAGCAGTATAGACGGACGGGGCCGACCATGCGATACCCTCCACAACTACCACGGAACCCAAACTTTCTGTGGGTGTTTATTCCGAGCCTGGGCAATATTTCGTGATATTTGCACCTTCTTGCCCGATTAGAGGTAAACAGCACCTCTTCCTTACACTGACATATTTTCCGAATATTACGAGTATTCAGTGCAGCTATTGTCCAGATTCCCTTCACCGTGGGTTGTGTTGTGATGTTCGGCTTTCATTTGTGGTCTATAGATCGACTCGAAAATAAAATAAAATTATAAGCGTTGTCCTTGACCATAAGTGGAACCTCATGGAACATTTCAAAGCGATCAGCGCTATAGTTCCGCATTCTAGAGTGATAATGGGTTACTAAATAATATACGAATACAGAGATACCTGGAAATATTTAGGTGTAACTCCCACATCCGAGCACATACATCAATATAATTGGTATTAATTTAAAGGTCAACCACTCCTCTTGGATATAATATCAACTTCTCGGGTCTATGTCATTCAGGATTAAATATATACGCCATAAAATACAAATTTTGTAATTTTTCACACCAAAGTCAGGGTCCATTTTACCCGCTTAATATTGACCTATCTTTATCAAAACAGGCAGCTTATTCTTTGCCTCGATCCCCTTCTCCATGCAAAATTTCATGATGTTCGGGCCATTATTGCGGCCTCTGAAGCGACCAGAAAAACCGACAAAAATTTAGTATTTGGTCCATTTCACCCTCTAAATATTAACCAAAAACAATAGGGGCCTTCATTGGCCGGAACCCATCCTACATGCAAAATTTCGTGAAGATTGTGGCCTGTATCGTGTTTACAAATTATAATGGACAGACGGACGGACACTTATGTCTAGATCGACTCAGCTAGTCAAGATATGACGATCGGTATACTTAAAGGTGGGTCTAGGACCAATATTTCGCGGCGTTACAAACTTTTGGGGCTGCACAAAGCATAATACCCTGACAACATAGTTGTGTAGGGTATAATGATTAAAAATTATTACGATAAACGCACTCTGAGATTATTGTTTAAGAAAACAATACTTTTTATTATTTAAATTATCTAAAACTAAGACGGAAAAGCTCAAATAACATATGAGGCAAAATGAGACATTGGTCATAGAAATCGGTGAACACCTGCCATCTTTCATCACAATGAAATGGAAGGGTCTCATTGTGAGTTCAACATATTTCATTATAAGAAACACGGATATTTATACCCTACACAACTAAGTTGTCAGGGTATTATAGCTTTGTGCAGCCCCAAGAGTTTGTAACGCTGCGAAATATTGGTCCTAGATCCACCTTTAAGTATACCGATCGTCATATCTCGACTAGCTGAGTCGATATAGACATGTGTGTCCGTCCGTCTGACCATTATAATTTGTAAACACGATACAGGGCACATTTATGGACCAACCTCCACGAAATTTTACATGTAGGATGGGTTCTGGCCAATGAAGACCCCTATTGTTTTTGGTAAAGATCGGTTAATATTTGGGGAATGAAATGGACCAAATACTTAATTTTTGTCGGTTTTTCTGGTCGCTCCAGAGGCCGCAGTTATGGCCCAAACATCGCGAATTTTTGCATGGAGAAGGGGATTGGGCCAAAGAATAAGCATGCCTGTTTTGATAAAGATCAGTCAATATTTAGCGGGTCAAATGGACCCTAACTTTTGTGTGAAAAATTACAAAATTTGTATTCTATAGCGTATATATTTGCCCCTGAAGGACATAGAGCCGAGAAGTTGATAGTATATTCAAGAGGAGTGGTTGACCTTTAAATTGATACTAAATATATTGTCGTATGTACTCGGATGTGCGAGTTACAATCAAATATGTACAGGTGCTTACGTATTCAGATATTATTTTGTAACCCATTAGAGTAACTTCGGTACCCCCCATATCTAAGAAAATGCTTGAAATATGTCAATGATGCCTTGATAAGTGTTTTCCTAATTAGTGAAAAAACATCAAAATTGGTTTTAAATAAATAATTGCAATGTTGAAAATGTAGTAGTAGAAAATGTAGCACTGATTGTAAAAGTGTGATTTGAGCATTTTGTAGCACAATAGTCAAACGTTTTTGCAAAATAGTTGAACACTTTATTTTTCTCGAATATAAAGAAGTTATGTGGTTTTCTTGTTTTCTTTAAAAAAAATATATACGTTTAGCTGTAATTACAATTGGCGATTTCTATTTTTATTCATTTTTGAAGCCGATAACTTTTCTTAAATAAAAATATCCAATGTCGGGTAATGGGACCACTATAAAAAAGTAGGACCTTTTCATGAGGACGAGTTCGAAAGGGGGCGCATTTAATATGCGAGGAGGTATTCTAACCTCTAAAAACTTGATATGCGAAATTACAGGTGCTTCGGTTGGATAATGAAGCAAGGACCTTCAAAATACCGCAAATGAGGCGGTACCCTTAAATGGGGGCTATTCCAAAACATGAACCCATATATTTTTGCATTCATTGTTACCCAAGAGTGCAGTAAATTGAAATTTATTACACCCAATCCACAACCTACCTTTAACTTACTGATTCTCATTACCCACACATACTGGTCCACATTACCCGCCAAGTTATTTTTATTTGCAGTTTAGAGTTTATTGAAATATAATACAATAACATTTTTATAGAATATATATATAGCCTACAAATCTACTATGTTGTGAAAATTTTTTTACCGTTGTTACGCCCACAATATCAAAAAAAGAAAATGGTGGTCCACATTACCCGAAGTTACTCTACCAAATTAGAGAGCGTAAATATAGCGCTGATCGCTTGGAAATTTTCCATGAAGTTCCAGTTGTGTTCAAGGACAACGCTTATAATTTTCGGTGATTATCAGATTAAAATTTTATGAAATGGACCGAAAACTTAATTTTTTGTGTTTTTTCGAGTCGAATATATTCCGAACATCACAACACAACCCACCGTGAAGAGAATCTGGACAAGTAATTAGAATATTCGAAAATGCGGGCAAGAGGATGCAATATCACGAAATATTGCCCAGGCTAGGAGTAAACATCCGGGTCGGCCCCGTCCGATTATACTGCTCCGCTCACTGGTTTTATATTGTCATAATTAAATAAAATGTCACAGGAAGCAAACAATTGATTCAATTTTTATAATTTTGTAGGAAAAAATAAAATCTGATACATTTATGCATAATTCTCTTTTGGGTTCTGTTATTCCTTTCCATTCAAATTTTAATTATGAATCATTAGGGATGTTTGTTGCCGATACAACATGCGTGTATCCCGGTTGTTTATATATATACAGTGAGTGTAATAAGTATTTTGCCTCAATACAAATTTGACAAATTTCTAATATATACGCCTAAAGCCATCATACTAAAGATGTAAAATGAATTATGTATGATGGGATATGTTTGCAAGAATCACTGCGAAAGACCTATTGGTCTCGAAGATATCGGCAAAAATCTATACCAACCCAAAAATGATTATCACAAAAAAGTATTTTGCTTTTTATTATCATTTTTGAAAAAATCATTATATAATACACGCTTTGTCTTTTTATAGTTACCATTGCGGGTAACCACATACTAAAAGCGATTTGGCGACGATTCCAATAAACCACTGCATTTTTTCGCGAATATTTTCTCACATTTACGTTCAATACATTCTCCAGCAATTTTTCATTTAATATATGGTAATTTCTCGTCCTAATCTTAAAATGAGAGTATTAGATATGGTCGTCGCGGCTTCAAAACATCCCAAATAACTTTAGAATAATAAAAAGGAGGTTTTGCAAAATATATCGGGGCCCTAAAAACTATTAAAACCAAAATCCGACAAACAAATTATTAAAAAAAATATCGCGAAATCCCATTTTTCAGACTTTGAAAACTTTATGGTCCATTAATATTGACTAGGAACCAATATATGCGATGAAAATAGCAATAAGAAGGTCAGATTCTAAGATATGAACGGTTTTGTGGCAATAGAAATACAGCAAATTTCGAAAATAAATAGATCGACCAGTTTATTCACTGATGCATTTTATTCGCAACTGATGGTGTTAAACGGATGTAAAATATTGACTGCGTATTCGTCACCAGCTACCACAGTTTTTTAAAACGCAATACTATTTGACTAAGAATGATGTTTTCTCCCAACTTCATGTAATGCTTGTAGTTTCTGTTGTTTTAGAACTGTTCATTTCTTTGAATCTGACCACCTTATTGCTATTTTCATCGCATATATTGGTTCCTAGATCAATATTAATGAACCATAAAGTTTACATAGTCAGAAAAATGGGGTTTCGCGATATTTTTTTTAATAATTTGTTTGTCGGATTTTGGTTTTAATAGTTTGTAGGGTCCTGTCCTCGCGATATATTTTGCAAAACCTCCTTTTTATTATTCTCAAGTTATTTGAAATGTTTTGAAGCCGCGACGACCATATCTAATACTCTCATTTTGAGATTAGGACGAGAAATTACCATATATTAAATGAAAAATTGCTGGAGAATGTATTGAACGTAAATGTGAGAAAATATTCGCGAAAAAATGCAGTGGTTTATTGGAATCGTCGCCAAATCGCTTTTAGTATGTGGTTACCCGCAATGGTAACTATAAAAAGACAAAGCGTGTATTATATAATGATTTTTTCAAAAATGATAATAAAAAGCAAAATACTTTTTTGTGATAATCATTTTTGGGTTGGTATAGATTTTTGCCGATATCTTCGAGACCAATAGGTCTTTCGCAGTGATTCTTGCAGAAATAAGATCTAAATATGTCCACAAACATATCCCATCATACATAATTCATTTTACATCTTTAGTATGCTGGCTTTAAGCGTATATATTAGAATGTTGTAAAATTTTTATTGAGGCAAAATACTTATTACACTCACTGTATATATATATATACTAGCATAGGCCCGCTACGTCGTTAGCGGATCTTTTAAAAGTTAAAATAAATAAACACTAATTTAGCTACACAATATACTTTTGGATTAAGTTTAAATTTGAAACAATTTAAATAATGATAGGTCCCATATCTTCAATTTTGTAAGAAAATCTCAGATCTTACTCCGCATTTCTTTCGAACAGAAACATTGATGCCTCTATCCTACTAAATCGAGTGCAGCTTATTTATATTAATACTTTCGGAAAGTGTACTATTGTCTCGATCCTTCAAATTATGTTGTTCCTTCCTGTAATGGGAAAAAGTAGTAAGTTAAAGTTAAAAATTGTTCTTTTTCATAGAAAAAGCCTTTTACCAAATTTAATATCCACTCGTACCGCCTTATACTATGTATTATACTTTTTCGTTCATTTTAGAACTTATTTCTGGAAAATATTTATGTATAAATGTTTATTTTTATACAGAATCTCTGATCTTACTCCGTATTTCTTTCGAACAGAAACGTTGATGCTTCTATCATACTAAATCGAGTACAACTTACTTATTTTTATATTTTCTGAATGTGCACTATTTTCTCGATCCTCCCGATGGACACATGCAAATAGTACCATAATACGTTTTTTAAAACATGTAGTAAGTTTTAGTACTTGTGTACCATTATCATCATTTGTTATGCAGAGACATGCTTTTATAGCGAAGATTTCCATTAGAATTGCAGAAATTTAGTATTTCTGGTGCATTACGTGTTAGAAAATCCCCAATGAAAAAACTTTTCGGTATTTTTAATATATCCTCGTTTCCTATTTAGTAATTTTCACTAACAATTTTCAAAAAAACCTTCTTTAATTTGTTATAGCTAAATATACATATACAATTTCGGGACTATACCTCTACTCGTTCTGTCGTATACAATATTTAGTACTTTAAGTACAAATATCATACATTGCGAAAATCATTGTTTTTCATAGAAAAAGTATTGTACCCATATTCTATATCTACCCGTACCACCGTATACAATGTGGTGTACTTTTTAATACATTTTAGAACTGAGTTCTACAAAATATTTGTGTATAAATGTTTATTGACATAGTTCTAGATAAGTATCTAATAATAAGTTCCTATATTTATCCGTTCTACCGTACACAATATTTAGTACTTGTATTCCATTCGTACTCTATTTGTTTATAATATACAAAACTACATGCCGAATTTCAGAATTATACTTTTCCCTACACAGTGCAATATTTTGTATTTTTGGTGCCATATAGTACGAATTTCCAATAAACCAAGCCTCTTATTTGTATTAAGAATTGGACATTTTTGCACTCTAAACTTACATTTATATTTTTTACCATTCACTGTACAATATTTAGTACAATTTTCCAAAAATACTTATGCATATCGCTCTATTTGTAATAGTTTCAACTACAGACTAAATTTCAGATTTCAATCTTTTTCTCTCCCATTATAATTTAATATTTTGTACTATTTTAGTACTAGTTGCAAAAATTGATTACTGTATAGCATATTATTTGTAATTTCAATTCCCTCAGGTTTCATTAAACTACAGTATATATTACTAAGTTTAAAAGAATTATGCATAGCATTCTATTTGCAATAGAGTAAGCTACAACATAAATTCTGGATTTCTATTTATACCAGTTCTATTGTACTTTATTATTTAGCACTAATTTTCAAATGTTATGCATTAAATTCTATTTGTAATAGTTAAAGCTATATGCGAAGTTTAACATTTAGGCATTTTATAACTGTTTAATATATTCTAGTACTAATTTCAAAAAATATGTTTGCCCATCATTCTATTCGTAACAGCTTAAGTTACATAGTATAATATTTACGTAGTATAATATTTAGTACCTTTAGTACTAATTTCCAAAATTGTTCACACATTCTGAGTTATTTATCATTTGCAAATCTGCATACAGAATTTATAGACATGTAGTTCCAAGTATTTAGTACCATTTTAGTACTAATTTCCAAGAAATATTTTTGTACATCATTCTATTTGTAATAGCTTAAGCTACATATAAAATTTCAGATATCTATCCCTACCTGTTCCATCGTAGTACATTTTAGTACCTTTAGTACTAATTTCCAAAAATGTTCGCACATTCTTATTTGCTTATCATTGACAAAGCTGCATACCAAATTTCAGAGTTCTACTTCCAGCCGTTCCGGAATAATACAGTTTTAGTATTTTTTAGTACC
>NW_026884004.1:0-54411 GCF_032173495.1 Musca vetustissima
TCTTAACGACAATTTGTATACTGCGCGAATGATTCAACAAATTCTGGTGATTCAAATATTATAATGGCAATTTTACAAATATGTTTACAACGCAGACGTCACTCAAATGTATAGACAGATTCTTTTGAATAAACATCACACAAGATTTCAAAGAATATTGTTCCGAAAATCACTCTTGGACCCAATCGAAGATTACGAACTTCTTACAGTCACACTTGGAGTTAATTGCGCGCCATTTTTAGCTCTTCGAACTCTCGTACAACTTGCGGATGATATCAAAGACACATACCCAAAAGCTGCTAAAATAATACATCAAAATGTGTATGTCGATGATGTTCTTGCTGGTGGTCATTCGACTGAGGAAGCGGTAGACTCGAAAAATGAACTTGTTGAAACCATGTTCAACAGCAGTGATGTCCCACTGACTCAGCTTACATAACTCTACTTTTTAATGTGTTATATTTTGTTATCGATTACAATGAATTTCTAATTTAGTACATTTTATCACATTTCCATTATATCTTTATTACATTCACTAATACATCTACATTACTCATGCCGCAAGAAGCGCTTTGATAGAATTAGAAAACCATTTTGTATTTTAGTTTGTAAAAAGAACCCAATAAAGCAAGAGCTTTAATTTTGAATTACCCAAGAATACTGGATTTTGAATTCGCTTTTCCTTGGGAACCACACAGCAGAATTCTGAGAAAGGTACAGAATTCTTCATGGTCCTTCGAGCCGTCCTAGTTTAGACTAGGTTTTGGAACGATCCAGTGAACGTACCTCATCGTCGTCCTCTTAACTGCAAGGTTTAAAATTGCTGGTATAAACCAGAGGAAAAGAGTTCCCCCAACTCAACACGCTGTGGTCTGACATTGTTACAAAGGAAAAGCCTTTGTAAAAATACGAAAATACGGAATTCATAAATTCATCATTGCTATCCAAACCAAAATTCATCACAAAAACGAAAGGTCAGTTGGTGCTGAGAATAGTTTCATCTAAAGAGAAAATTGGGAGAATAGGCGTTGAAAAAGTACCAAGAAAAAAGGGAAATTCAGGTATATACAGTGAAAACTTGCATTGTCTTTAATTTGATCATTTGGTACTATCGACAAATTAAATTTGTATTAAAAATATCGACAAAAAAAGATAATAATAGCAGCAAAATAAATTTCCAACAATTAAAAACTACGGAAAATCCCTGAAAACAATAAAAACATGAAAAATAATTAATAGTCATCTAAATCATCTTAAAATTGCCTACAAATTTAATTACAATAATTTATTGATTAATTTTCATCGAATCATAACGATATTATCGATAGTCAACGATTTGTCAACACTGACAGCCAATATCATAAAGTGCCAACACTGATATAATGTGCCAACACTGACGAAAGAGAGAAACGAAAATATGAAAACAGTGTAAACAGCGATCGCGGACGGACAATTAACTCGGAAGGAAAATTATATTTGTGTTAAAAGAAAACTAAAACGTAAACTAAAGTGGAACTAATTAAGAACAATTATAAAATATATTGAGATATATTGTGAGTGTTTGCCGACGTAAAAGAAATCACCCTGATTGCCTTAAAACAATTTAACAAACAAATCACCCTGATTGCGAACAACAACAACACCAACAACAGAAGCTGAAATAAAAGAAGAAGGTAAGTGTCTTTGCAAATGTGCTTATATTTTGGGCAAATTATCTTAGAAAAATATTTGGAGAATTCATCGTTCGTGAATGCGGGACAATAAACAGCAATTTGATAGTTGGAGCAATGAAGTGTAATTGTTGTTGTAATACAAAATAGACAAAATTGAAAAAGAAAGATTTGCCACATTGTTTAGTTTCGCCGATTAAACGGGATTTTGATTTTCTCCTTGAAATTACAAAGCTCCAAATACCAAATTATATACATTGTAAAGATAAAAAACTCGTTGTGGTAATAAAAATTTAAGAATCATGACAAAAAAGAAGGAAAAAATAATTCGTCGAAAATTTGGCTTTGATACAAAACAATTACAATCATTTTGCGAAAAAATTAAAATAAAACTTGGAGAATTTGATTCGGCGACGGCACTGGAAGTACAACATGAAGAGCTGGAGCGACGTTGGAACAATTTAGTTGAAAGTTATGAAAATTGTATGACGGAAGATTGTGATGGAGACGCGCCGGTGGACTCGGGAGACATGACAGTTACATTTGATGAAGCATCAGAATTATATCAAAAGTGTAAAGTCATGATTATTGAGGCGAGTCAGGCCAAACTCCAGCCGAAAGTGCATGAGAGTACTCGGATAGAACCGACCATGATTCATCAAGGGATTCCAAGCCTCAAGCTACCACCTTGTGATACCCAACCCTTTGAAGGAGGTTATTCCAAATGGCCCGCCTTTAGGGACATTTTCCAAGCTGTGTTTATTAACCACCCTGTTTTGTCTGATGCTCAACGACTTTGAGGAGTAAGACTAAAGGTGAAGCTTTACACATCGTTCAGCGTTTTGAATTATGTGACGCGAATTTTAAGTTAGCTTGGGAGGCATTGAAAAATAGTTTTGAGAATATGCGCATACTTGTTTATCAACAAATGAAGAAACTTTTTGGTATTCAAATCGCCTCCTGCGAAAGTTCCAAAGCAATTCGACAGATCCAAAACTGTATTAATGAAAGCATAGCAATTTTCAAATCTTATAAAATTAATACGGACAATTGGGATCCAATACTCGTTCACTTATGTTCGACAAAATTGTCAGAGGAAACTTTAAGATCTTGGGAAGATTCACTCAGTGACCATAAGGAGTTTCCAACCTGGCCACAACTTGATTCATTTTTGAGCAAAAAAATTGAAATTGTAGAAACAATTACAGATTTAAAGAAGTCTAATCAGAAAGATAACACGCATTTTTCGAAATCGCAATCATTCTACTCCCAGTCAAATGAAGATAAAGGTTTATGCAGAAACTGTAAGCAGAATCATTCTCTGTGGCATTGCAACAAATTTAAATCATTAACACCCTACAAAAGAACGAAGTTCGTTTATGCAAACAAGTATTGTGTAAATTGTTTGTCACCAAAACACTTCAAAGGGAAATGTCCCAGTCAAAACTCGTGCGCCAAATGCCAGCAAAAACACCACACGATTCTTCACTTGGAAAATAATAAAAATGAGAATTGTTATGAAAAGAAAGGTGATGGAATTTCAGATCGTGAAGTAGTACATGCTGGTGAAAAGTTTTTGGTTCGAGCGTTATTAGATGGAGGCTCAGAAAGAAGTTTTTTGTCAAAAAGGATTCAACAACGACTTAACATTCCAACATTGAGGTACGATACACAGATATGTGGATTGGGTGGAACCATAGTTGGTAGTTCACAAAGAATGTACAACGTTTTTGTGAAGGCAAGGGATACGAACTTCTCCTTGAAGATGAATTTGATAATAGTTTCAAAATTATCACATTTTTTACCAGCAAAGAAGGTAGAGATGGATTATTTGAGTGGCGTTTCGGAATTGATGGATCCTTATTTCTATAAATCTTCACCGATTGATATGATTATTGGAAGTGATTATTTGACATTTCAAACAAATTAAAAGCTCGAGAATCAAGATTTGGGTGGTATTTATCTGGTCCCATGCCTATTAATGAAGTGAGAACTTTTAAGACCACTGTATATAACAATGATGATATAGCTCTCCATGAGCAAATGAAGATGTTTTGGGAAGTTGAAGATGTTGAAAAAGTTCATAATGCAAACGATAATGACACATATTGTGAGGAGTTTTATAAGAAAACTACATATCGTGAGGAAAGCGGTAGATATGTGGTTCGTCTTCCGTTTCGTCGAGAATTCCCGAAGGATATATATTTAGGATCTTCAAGGAATAGTGCTTGTGTTCAATACTTTCGGATGGACAAATTATTAGAGAAAACTCCAGAATTAAAGGATGAATATATCCGTGTTCTACAGGAATATATCGATTTGGATCATATGGAACCGGTGTCACATCTTGAGAAGCTGGATGAAAGGCAGACTTCGTTCTATTTGCCACATCTTGCAGTGGTAAGACCTGAAAGCAAGTCAACCAAAGTACGATTTGTGTTTAATGGGTCAAAGAAGACTACAAGCGATTATTCTTTAAACAATGTGCTCCTACCTGGACCAAATTTAATTGCAGACTTAATGCAAATTATAATTTCTTGGCGATTTTATGAATTTGTGTTCACTGGTGACATACAAAAGATGTATCGTCAAATATTGGTCCACCCAAAAGAAAGAAAATATCAACTTATACTTCATCGTACATGCGAGGATCAACCTGTGAAAACATACCAATTGAAGACATTCACTTTCGGAATTAACTGCGCGCCGTTTTTAGCTTTGTGGACTTTAATTCAACTTGGAGAAGATTGTAAACTGACAGATAGTATCTCATCTGAAATTTTAAAGTACGAAACTTATGTTGATGATGTGTTGTCAGGAGGACATAATGTAGAGGAGCTTCGAAATAAACAATTCCAACTTACTGAAACATTAAGGGAAGCAGACTTCCCCCTGAAGAAAATGGCATCTAACTGCAGTGTCCTCTTAGAAAATTTGGCCCGGGAGGATCTTCTAGATGAAGATTTTTTGAAATTTGATGAAACCAGTACAATTAAAACCTTAGGGATTCGCTGGAATGCGAAGAATGATAGGTTTTTCTACAAAGTGCAGGAAGTAAAGAGACGCCTTGGTGGCTACTAAAAGGGATATCCTATCAGTGATTGCGAGGCTGTTCGATCCACTTGGCTGGATCGGGCCCATAATAGTTGTTGCGAAGATTCTTATGCAAAGTCTTTGGCAAGAAAAAGTGGATTGGGGTTAATCAGTTCGCCGAATATAATATTAGTTTGGAGACGATTTCTCGAAATCTTAGCAACTATAGCTGAAATTGAAATACCTAGGTGGGTAAGATATTCTCCGGAAGCAACAGTCCAAGCACATGGGTTTGGGGAGGCCTCAGAGAAGGCTTACTGTGCCGCAGTTTACGTAAGAGTACAGCACCCAACGGGAAAACCAACCAGCCACTTGCTGGTAGCCAAAATAAAAGTAACTACACTAAAGAGTTTAACAATCCCAAAATTGGAACTTTGCGGATCTGTAGTGTTGGCAAAGTTAATGAATAGTCTCAATATTCGATATGATTATACAAAGTTTTATTGGACTGACTCGTCGATTGTGCTGGGGTGCCTTCAGAAAGATCCCCAGTCACTCAAAACATTCGTCGCAAATCGTATTTCCCTTTTGAATGAAATCAGCCACGTGGAAGACTGGCGTCATGTGAGTACTGGTGAAAATCCCGCAGATATCGGTACTCATGGTTGCACACCATACGAGCTCAAGAATAATGATCTGTGGTGGCATGGGCCACCCTGACTACAAAAATCAATGGCAGAGTGGCCAAAACCAAAAATATTTGATCCACCAAATTTAGAGGAAAAAAAGACTTCCACGTTTAGTCTTCTATTTAAAGGAGAAGATATATTCAAACGTGTTACATCTTTTACTAGAACTATACGAGCTATAGTCCAAATAATTCGACTTTTCCAGAGACGTCGTTACAGATCTCAAAAAGGAATATCTTTTACTACAACAGATCCGATGACAAGAGAGGAAATCAGTGATGCAAAACGTCGAATGATTGCGTCAGCACAAAAGACGTATTATCCCCGCGAATTCGAACAATTACTCGCCAACAAACAAATTAGTCAGAAAAGTACCATTCTTTGTTTAAACCCCATGTTAGGCGAAGACGGATTAATTCGAGTAGGAGGAAGGTTGAATAACTCTGGAATGAGTTACAACGAGAGACACCCTGTCCTTTTGCCAACTAAATGCCGAATAACTGAACTTTTAATCCGTTACACTCATGAATGTTTTCTCCACTCAGAACACAGCATAATGCTGAGAGTCATAAGGCAGGCGTATTATGTGCCAAAGGTGAGCAAAGGTTCGCCTGGACATTCATGGCCCCCTACGCACCACACATGGGCGGCCTATGGGAGGCTGCCGTGAAAAGTATGAAGTCACATTTAAAAAAGGTAACCGTAAATTGGAACTTTACTTTTGAGGCATTTGCGACGCTTCTCATACTCATTGAAGCTGTTATCAACTCGAGGCCGTTGAGCTCAATGTCGGAAGATCCAAATGAAGTGGTCCCTCTAACACCTGGTCATTTTTTGAGAGGAGCTCCACTAACAGCCCCCCTGAGCCTTGTCCAACAATACCAAAGGAATAACTTTCTTACATCAACAGATGGCAAAGATTAAAGGCGCTACACCATATATTCAGCTAGAGGTGAAAGTCAGAAAATGTCACGGAATTGCAAAGGAGATACAAGTGGAAAACTTGCAGAAATAATTTGAAAGACACTTTGACATGGTAGTTGATTTTGAGAAAACGGGTTGAGTTACAACCAAACTGCAAGCGCAGACGCACTAATAAGAATTGCCACATTGATTCTTTGACTGTATGCACTGTATGCATCAGTAGGTAGGTAAATTTCACATTTTGTAGGCAAAATTTGACATTTTGTTACGTTGACATGGTAGTTGATTTTGAGAAAACGGGTTGAGTTGCAACCAAACTGCAAGCGCATATAGTATTACGCAGACGCACTAATAAGAATTGCGACATTTTTTTTTAATTCATTTATTTATTTATCATTTTTATAATTACAATAGAAATATCGCTCTGCCTTGTAGTCTCACGGCGACATCTTGCAATTTTCTTTCTGTGACATGGTTGTTGACTTTGAGAAAACGGGTTGAGTTACAACCAAACTGCAAGCGCATATAGCATTACGCAGACACACTAATAAGAATTGCTACATTGATTCTTTGATTGCATGCACCAAAAAGTTTTTTCAGTATGTAGGTAAATTTCACATTTTGTAGGCAAAATTTGAGATTTTGTTCCTTTGAACTGGTAGTTGATTTTGAGAAAATTGGTTGAGTTGATTTTAAGAAAACTGGTTGAGTTACAACCAAACTGAAAGCGCATATAGCATTACGCAGACGCACTAATAAGAATTGCGACATTGATTCTTTGATTGAATGCACCAAAAAGTTTTTTCAGTATGTAGGTAAATTTCACATTTTGAAGGTATATTTTTAAGATTTTCTTACTTTCACATGGTAGTTGATTTTGAGAAAACGGGTTGAGTTACAACCAAACTGCAAGCGCATATAGCATTACGCAGACGCACAAATAAGAATTACAGCATTGATTCCTTGATTGTATGCACCAAAAAGATTTTTCAGCATGTACACATTTCACAATTTGTAGGCAAAATTTGAGATTTTCTTACTTTGACATGGTAGTTGATTTTGAGAAAACGGGTTGAGTTACAACTAAACTGCAAGCGCATATGGCATTACGCAGACGCACTAATAAGAATTGCGACATTGATTCTTTGATTGTATGCACCAAAAAGTTTTTTCAGTATGTAGGCAAATTTCACATTTTGTATGCAAAATTTGAGATTTTCTTACTTCGACATGGTAGTTGATTTTGAGAAAACGCGTTGACTTACAACTGAACTGCAAGCGCATATAGCATTACGCAGACGCACTAATAAGAATTGCGACATTGATTTTTTGATTGTATGCACCAAAAAGTTTTTTCAGTATGTACACATTTCACATTTTGTAGGCAAAATTTGATATTTTCTTACTGAGACATGGTAGTTGACTTTGAGAAAACGGGTTGAGTTACAACTAAACTGCAAGCACATATAGCATTACGCAGACGCACTAATAAGAATTGCGACATTGATTCTTTGATTGTATGCCCCCTACGCACCACACATGGGCGGCCTATGGGAGGCTGCCGTGAAAAGTATGAAGTCACACTTAAAAAAGGTAACCGTAAATTGGAACTTTACTTTTGAGGCATTTGCGACGCTTCTCATACTCATTGAAGCTGTTCTCAACTCGAGGCCGTTGAGCTCAATGTCGGAAGATCCAAATGAAGTGGTCCCTCTAACACCTGGTCATTTTTTGAGAGGAGCTCCACTAACAGCCCCCCTGAGCCTTGTCCAACAATACCAAAGGAATAACTTTCTTACATCAACAGATGGCAAAGATTAAAGGCGCTACACCATATATTCAGCTAGAGGTGAAAGTCAGAAAATGTCACGGAATTGCAAAGGAGATACAAGAGGAAAACTTGCAGAAATAATTTGAAAGACACTTTGACATGGTAGTTGATTTTGAGAAAACGGGTTGAGTTACAACCAAACTGCAAGCGCAGACGCACTAATAAGAATTGCCACATTGATTCTTTGACTGTATGCACCAAAAAGTTTTTTCAGTAGGTAGGTAAATTTCACATTTTGTAGGCAAAATTTGACATTTTGTTACGTTGACATGGTAGTTGATTTTGAGAAAACGGGTTGAGTTGCAACCAAACTGCAAGCGCATATAGTATTACGCAGACGCACTAATAAGAATTGCGACATTTTTTTTTAATTCATTTATTTATTTATCATTTTTATAATTACTATAGAAATATCGCTCCGCGCCTAATAAGGCAATTTGGAGCTAGTTGGCAACAATATATGAAAATTTATTTTTAACAAAACTATTCATTTATAAAAGTAAAAAAAAAAATATATATATATATATATAATTATAATTAAATTTAAGTATAGAATAATTATAGAAGCATTTCTACGTTGGATAGTGGAAACTGTCTGAGCCTTATTTTAAAAATTGACAAAGATAAACTGTTTCTTACAAACTCTGGTAACAAATTATATAAATTATTCAACGCAGCCGGAGTAGTCAATTCTCTGCCTTGTAGTCTCAAGGCGACATCTTGCAATTCTCAAATTTGTGGAGTTTCTTGTGTTGAAAACATTTGTGCTATAAGATATAGATATGGATCTATTCCCAATATTATGCGTTGCTTTGTAAACATATACTACATTGATCATCCCAAAAAGTTTTTCAGTATATTACATTTCACAGTTGTTTTTTGTATATCCCACGAATCGGCAATATTGTTTTAGCATAATCTCGATAAAGCGAAATAGTATTGTGTCTTGTGTTAAGATTATATACACATTTAAATGCTTTATTCTGCGCAGCTTGTAGAGATTTAAGTTCATTTGTTACCTTATGGGCATATACAATGGCAACATATTCAAGATGACTATGGATTAATGCTTGATAAATCATAAGTTTAGTTTTTTCCTTCAGCTTTCTTTTAAACTTATATAATATGCCAATGGCAGTGTACACCTTCGACTTTACGTATTCTATATGATCATCCCATTTAAGATTACTTTTTAGTTTAACTCCTAAGTACATTATACTGTGACTTTCACTTATAAACTCTTCATTTACAAAACTACCAAATTCATTATTTAGAGAAAGAGAGAAAGGACGAAAGCGCAGAAATTTGGTTTTAATTGGGTTCAACCTTAGACCATTGAGTCTAGCAAATTCGAATATCGCGGCAGAATCTCTTTCCATCCTAATTTTTAATGAAGTTTCATATTTATAAGGATAGAATAATGATATGTCATCCGCAAACATTACAATAGACCCTTCGAGTTCGAGATTATTTATGTCATTTAGGTAAATAATAAATAAAAGTGGCCCTAAAATACTACCTTGGGGAACACCATAATTCACATTCGAGATAGAACTTTTTGCTTCGCCTATTTGCACAAACTGCCTCCTTCCATACAAAAAACTTCTCAATAAGACATTGTCCTTGCCTCTCACACCATAATATTCCAATTTTCCTAATAAAATATCTTGTTCTACAAGATCAAAAGCTCTGCTAAAATCGTAGAATATTCCCGCTACACCAAAAAACCCAGCATCCAAACCCTGACATATATATTTACAGCCCTTAAAATAGCTTCATCAGTGCCCCCTCCCTTCATATATGCATACTGCGTTTCATAAATTAACCCTTGATTTTGGAAAAATTGCAGTAATTGTGTATGCATTATCCTTTCAAAAATCTTATCTATTGAAGACAGAACCGCTATAGGTCTGTAATGTTCTGCTGACGTTGCTCGAGGAATGTTTGGTATCGGTACCACCTTATGGAGTTTTAAGATATCAGGATATATTCCTGTTGTTATCATGACATTAAAAATATTTGCTATATATGGTATTAAAATTTCAGACACTTTTGTCAAAAGTTCAAACGTTATGCCGTCCTCACCGGGACACTTCACTTTTCTCATATTATTAATAATATCCTCAACATAGGTAATAGTAACTCTTTGAAATTCAAACCGGGATGTGTATCTCCTCAATGATTGACATTGATTCCTTGATTACATGCACCGAAAAGTTTTTTTAGTATGTAGGTAAATTTCACATTTTGAAGGCAAAATTTGAGATTTTCTTACTTTGACATGGTAGTTGATTTTGAGAAAACGGGTTGAGTTACAACCAAACTGCAACCGCATGTAGCATTACGCGGACGCACGAATAAGAATTGCGACATTGATTCTTTGATTCCATGCACCAAAAAGTTTTTTCAGTAGGTAGGTAAATTTCAAATTTTGTAGGCTAAATTTGAGATTTTCTGACTTTGACATGGTAGTTAATTTTGAGAAAACGGGTTGAGTTACAACCAAACCGCATGCGCATATAGCATTACGCAGACGCACTAATAAGAATTGCTACATTGATTCTTTGATTCCATGCACCAAAAAGTTTTTTCAGTATATAGGTACATTTCACATTTTGTAGGCAAAATTTGAGATTTTCTAACTTTGACATGGTAGTTGATTTTGAGAAAACGGGTTGAGTTATAACCAAACTGCAAAACGCATATAGCATTACGCAGACGCACTAATAAGAATTGCGACATTGATTCTTTGATAGCATGCACCAAAAAGTTTTTTCAGTAGGTAGGTAAATTTCACATTTTGTAGACAAAATTTGAGATTTTCTTTCTGTGACATGGTTGTTGACTTTGAGAAAACGGGTTGAGTTACAACCAAACTGCAAGCGCATATAGCATTACGCAGACACACTAATAAGAATTGCTACATTGATTCTTTGATTGTATGCACCAAAAAGTTTTTTCAGTATGTACACATTTCACATTTTGTAGGCAAAATTTGAGATTTTGTTACTTTGACATTGGATTTGATTTAGAAAAAATTGGTTGAGTTACAACCAAACTGCAAGCGCATATAGCATTACGCAGACGCACAAATAAGAATTACAGCATTGATTCCTTGATTGTATGCACCAAAAAGATTTTTCAGCATGTACACATTTCACAATTTGTAGGCAAAATTTGAGATTTTCTTACTTTGACATGGTAGTTGATTTTGAGAAAACGGGTTGAGTTACAACTAAACTGCAAGCGCATATGGCATTACGCAGACGCACTAATAAGAAATGCGAGATTGATTCTTTGATTGTATGCACCAAAAAGTTTTTTCAGTAGGTAGGTAAATTTCACATTTTGTAGGCAAAATTTGACATTTGTTACTTCGACATGGTAGTTGATTTTGAGAAAACGGGTTGAGTTACAACCAAACTGCAAGCGCATATAGCATTACCCAGACGCACTGAAAAGAATTGCGACATTGATTTTTTGATTGTATGCACCAAAAAGTTTTTTCAGTATGTACACATTTCACATTTTGTAGGCAAAATTTGATATTTTCTTACTTTGACATGGTAGTTGATTTTGAGAAAACGGGTTGAGTTACAACTAAACTGCAAGCGCATATAGCATTACGCAGACGCACTAATAAGAATTGCGACATTGATTCTTTGATTGTATGCACCAAAAAGTTTTTTCAGTATGTAGGTAAATTTCACATTTTGTAGGCAAAATTTGAGATTTTCTTATTTTGACATGGTAGTTGATTTTGAGAAAACGGGTTGAGTTACAACCAAACCGCAAGCGCATATAGCATTACGCAGACGTTCCTGGCGTTTGATTTGAGACTTTCGGTGATGGTTGTGACTTTTTTTAGCAAATGTAGCAATGCATTGTGCTTATATTATTGAATGGGAAGTTTCCTGTAACATAAATAAATCAAAATAGGAATACATGGCCGAACTTTGAAAGAGTGAAGTGTTTGTTGGGTCTTCTAGACCTAAACTGACGGATCGTTTTCGGACATATCTTATATCTTAGCATATGTTCCCATTAAGTTCTCCATGCACAAATTGTTGATCCCATTTCTATGCTTTTTAATTAAATTTTTATTATTTGTTTTTTTTTTTTATTTTTATATATTTTTATGAAATTTTATTTATTGTAATATTATTTTGTTCTGTTTTTCCCTTTGGATAACTTTCTACTTTATTATATAGATAAAGAGATGTTGGAAATTTAAAAAATAAATTAGGTTGTAATAGGTTGTTCTTTTTATTTTATTAGTAATATTTTTTGTTTATTTTTTATTTCTTTTTAATAAAGAAATGGAATGCAATACAATGTAATGCAATTTCCAATAACGTATGTTACGTTTAATTACGTTTTGATATAATACGTGCTCACTGATTGCACTATCGCTTTGATGTGAAAAGAGTACTCGGTATTTGATACTACTAGTTCACTAAGGCAACAAAAACAAAACAATATGTCGTCTGTCCGAGAATATTGTAAACAAATAAATTTTATAATAATTGTTATGACAATACAAATAATTTTGCAAAACAAATAGTGGTTTTCTTGTTTTTGTTTGTTTACGTCAGTGTTGGGATTTTGCTGAGTTCATATAAACAGCTGCCAAAAATAGAAGGAGTTATTGTAAGTTAATGAAATTTGGTACATGTGCTTATTATTGGCCTAAAGAGCAACTGACAAAAAATTGGATAGATCGGACCAAGATTTGGTATACCTCCCATATAATGGGGAATGTCACCCCTATTTGCCTATAAAATCTTTTATATTCAACCAAATTCAATGAAAATTGGCAATTTACATTTGCTTAGGCCTATAAAGCAACTGACTAAAAATCGGACCAAGATTTGATATACCTCCCATACAAAGGGTCTTGAAAATTTTACTATTTTGGGCTATATAATCTTAATATTCACCCAAATTCAATGAAATTTGGCAATTTACATTTGCTTATGCCTATAAAGCAACGGACCAAAAACTGGGTAGATCGGACCAAGACTTGATATACCTCCTATACAAAGAGTCTTGAAAATCCGATTTTTTGACCTATAAAATTGTTTTTATTAATACAAATTCCATGAATATTTTCATGTCTTCGTCCAAATTACTACAAATTTTGGCGAATACAGTAATAGATGTTGCAATTTAATTGTTGGTGCATGTTACAGGTAACTATCATACCAAAAGTCCCTAAAAAAGTAACTTTCTGTACTATAAAATCGTTATATGCAGCTTGTTAGAGAGCGGGAGAAAGGAAAATACAGAGGACTTTTAAGGTCGAATGTCATTTCAATTCTGATTTTATTATTTAAAATTATTCCTTAAGAACTTCCTAACCTAATACCATAGACAGACGACAGCCTTAATTTGCATTAAAAATTTCATAATTTGAATTAATATTTACCCCTGTCAGATGAGAGTTTCTGCATTTACGAAACATTTTTTGTTTTTAAAAAATTGTTTATCTGTATGTAGAAAGAAAATGCTTACAATTGTCCTGATATTTCTTCGGGATTTACATCTTTAGGCAATAGATACATGACATTAAGGAAGAATAGAAGCTATGATGTTAGCAAAACAGCCCCCCAATTTGAAAAAAGTTGAAATTTGCCTCTATTTCTTATTTTTATGTTCATAAACATAAACACATTTGACAAGAAACAATTAATTTTCGACAGCATTGCCATATTGAAATTGCCTCATTCAGTATAAATTCAGTTCGATTTTGTGCATTAACAACACATAAAAATGAGGATAATGTACAAGTTAATTTGAATTAAGGCTGTTAATGCAAATTAAGGCTGTCGTCTGTCTAGGCTATAATATAACTTAGCCTAATACACATAAGAGATAACAATTGACATCAGTGTGTTCAATTGTTTACATTACCCAAATGGGCACACCAACATCTTTGTGTGTGGGCTGCTATTAATTCTTCATTATCAGCTCTAACACTCATAAACCCACATTGTAGTTATCTCTATTTACTGACCCACTGAGCGCATGTGTATGGAGATATCCTTTATTAGATATGCGTCTTCAGCTGCGAGAAGTGTTATCATCCCTTATGTGCATACATGCACACACAAATATATTTTAGGACGGTTTATCTATTATTTACGACATATGGAAATGCCTAAAACATCCTAAACTAATACAACCAAATATCATGTTCATACTTTTATGAAAACAGCTAAATTAAGTATAGTAGTTTTATTTTTGCTATTTTTATTATAATAAAATATTTGATATTTGATATACTTTAGTTATTAATAAGTTACTTTTTTATCATTCACAAAATTTTAAAACACACATAAGATATATATATATATATATATATATATATATATAATATTGTCTTCCCAAATGTACGATTTAGTATCATCCATGTTATAATTTCGGGCCTTAACTTAATGGCTGTTTAAGGATATTACAAGGTCGGATTGTAATATAAAATACTAAATAAAATCCTAATTTGACTCGGCTTTAACAAAAGTTCGGGCTGCTACTAATTATTTTTTGGCATTACTTGTTTGCATGTTGTGAAAGTCGCTCGAAAGGTATTGTACTGCACTATGCATATCCCATGCCAAGAAGTAATATTTTTCTGTATGAATTTTCCACAAAGGTAATTCATGTTGCGACCTCTAAATTTAGATTATAAGATTATGTCTCCAATAATCTGATAAATAAGTATAATCTTCAAATGGACTGAAAATTTACTTAATAGCTATATTTTAAAACCAATTCTCCCATATCTCCGCATCGAATACCGTGATTACCACGTAATTGCAAATTTTATGCAAAATATTGTATGATTACTATGTTCTGAATCCATCGTGTCCTTCCTATTTGGCCCTCAATAACTTATTTAATTGTATACATAACATATTGGACCATTCGCTTTTAACATTTCATAAATATGCCATATTTTTTTATAATGTGGACCGCAGCTAATTTGTGTTATTCCTCAAACGGCACACTTTTCACCACTCAAATAAAAAAATTGGAGCTAAACTTTGTTTTTTGCTCTATTAATTACAAAATTTGTTTTAAAAATTTGATGCACTAAGTACTACAAGTGTGGACACTGTATACACCATATGATATCTATATACATACAAATTACAGCGAATCCTAGTTTTTAACATCCACAGCAACCAAAATAAACACTTTTAAAATAACCGTTAATTTGAATATTCAAAGACTTGAGCATCAGAAAAACCCACCCATTTTCGAAAATATGGTAAAAAATCAGTTTATAAATAATTATCAGATTTGAACCTTTGTAAAGACAAAACTACTCAACATATCGATATAAAATTTCATATTTATTCTAATTGGAGTGTTTTCTATCATACCTCATCAATAAATTTGTCCTCCAAGGTATTGGTTTTGACCATTTTTGACCGCGGTCGTGACACTGTGAAGCGTAAGCGGATGACAGGGAAAGCTCAACACTCATGCAGAATAAAAAGACTTTTGTTTGGTATTTAATTGCATATCTAGGCCCCTAGTTCGTGTTAAAAGGCTTGAAGGACCATGTACAGATTCCCACACGAACTTAGGATCTGCGATGAAGTCTATATTCAGGCGAATTTTGAATTAAGAGTTGCCGACAAAAGCAAAAACTGCAACACATACAGATATACAAACAACACCACAAGTATACGTGCCATACTCACGTGATGGTTTTTTGCTCACAAATTAATAATAATAAAATTTCACTTTAACACTAGAAAGACTGGAATTTTGTATATACCTATATTGCCTAAAATTGGTCAAAATGACCTCATTCTGAAAGAATTTTTATTGTGTAAAGAAAGTTTTCTAAACTTATTTCTTAATATGTTTACAGTATTTACAATCATAAAAAAACGTTTTTGTTATTTGTTTCCGGTGGGAGGACTCTCGAGTTTCCCTTTTTGAAAAATAAGAGCGCGGACAAAATGTTCGAAAAGGAGTAAGTGTTTACTCTAGGAGTGAAATCGACTGGGATTATAAAATTTATGTGTTCCCAATTTCTGTGTACGTTTATGTTTCTAGAGTAGCAAACGGTTTCCCATGTTGTTGTACTGATCTGGTTATATAAGAAATTTACTTTATACAATAATAAAAGTAGTTTGATTATTTAATATTTCACAAGAGCTCAAAATGACCGCTTTTAGTCAATATAGTCAAAGAGGGGGAGAAGCAGCTAATATGATTAATAAACGTAGTTCTATGTGGTACAAAAAGTCACCAAATTTTAATAAGCTGAGTCATAATATACACAATTTTTTGTATTTGAAATTGAAAACCGGTCAAAATGACCGACTTTGGCAATTTAGTGTTAAAAAGGCTGTCATGGCGACAGATATTTATTATAATAAATTTGTTTTTGTGGATGGTTTGTACAACTGGGGGATCAAGGCGATCTGGTTGGTTTCACTATTTACTACGAAGTGATTGGTGATTTTCTCAATAATATTGTCGCCATCGTACATTATGTAGTTCATATCATATTATCGAATTAAATTAAACAAAAAACATTCATCATGCATTCTCAGGTGACTTTTAATTAACAGAAAACCAAAAATACGTATTTGGGAATGAGCTGAATATAAGCTACCCGTTTACTAATTTAGTCATAATTTCAATATATAAAGGTAATACTAATATTAAATCCTGATAAAATTGAAATAGTATGCATATCAATTGGCATATTTTGGGCTACAATAAATTTTACATTTCTGATGGCTTAAACAGATTTGATTTTGCATTAAAACCCTTTTTTAATTAATTTGTTAATTGTACCCATTTTTATGTGTTGTTAATGCATAAAATAATATTGAATTTCCACTAAATTTATTATTATTTATTTATACGACAATGCTGTTGACGGACAAATTTTTTTCTAATTGCATATAAATATGATTGCTACGTACAGACATCATCATTTGTTAACTGAAATTTGTGGTCAATAAAAAGCATAGTTGTCAAGATTTTGTTATGGATATTTTTATAGATGGTAGAAGCCGGTAAATATTGAACTATATGTATTAAATATTGTGAATATTTGCCACTGTGAATTTGTAGTGCGTTCATTTTGAAAAAGGACATTCTCATTACAATTCTGAAACCAAAATACAATAGTAATCTTATGAAAAATTTTGAATCATACTTTTACCCTACCTTATATAATTATTGCATGTAATTATGTACCAAATGATTACTACAGTTTAAGTAAAAGAATACATATATTGTTTCATAATAAAAAAAACATTTTCGCCTCAGTTATGCATATTGATAGAGGGTCTAATAAACCACCGTTGTTTCTGTGCTAATTTGCTCAGCTGAAATTAATTTTTGTTATTTTAATTTTGCCTTGTAAGGGCAGTGTATTAGTTTAATACGTTCTGACTTAACTTCCCGAGCTCAGTCAATCACGTCTGCTGATTGACACCACGGTTATCTCCTCGGCAAGATCCCTCAGCGGAGACCGTAGAGTACATATGCCACCGAGCGGTGGTTTTTGCTGTTTTGCTCTCCTTGCTTGACCTTTTCTCCCATTGGAATATGTAAATGTAGCAGTAAACGATTGCATGAACCACAGCGTTCACTGGTCGACCAACGTCCTTAGAGAAAACTTAGTTGAATAACCTCTACGCGTTATTATTAAAAGACCTCTGCCGCCGCCCCAAATTACAAAGGTAATTTTGTTTTTGAATAATGAAAGGAAAGAACCACCAATAAATCCAAGATACTTAATTATTATATTAATAACTCTTGTGTTTTATTTCTATTGAACTTTTCTTTCTATTTCATACACCATTAATTGCTTGAGAGTTATCTTGTTGTCGCATCACCCCGCTCCCTTGAGTTAATATATTGATCACCCCCAACCACACATCACCACGGCGAGGAGTAAAGCAAGTCCCTCGCATAAACAGGCAGTGATCATTTGAAAATAATTTTAAGTGATTATTTATATATTCTTTCGAGTCGAGCTTAATGACCTAAGTTTTGCAATGAAAAGGAAAGCCAGGAGAAGAACCTAGTATCCGCCATTATGCAATATTTATATACTTTTTACTTTGCCTTGCAACATTATTAATGTTGTAGCACTCAAGATTACTTAATAAATAACTTAATTTATTGGTACAAATGAATATATATTAGATTTTGAAGTCGGTCGTAGGTTGATGTCACCGAAATGCGACAGAACCGGATCCCATCTAAATTGGATGTGGGAAGCCTCAGGTCAGCACCATTGAGGCACATAATAGGCTTTGCCTACCACAAGGATCCAATACTGCAGGAATTGGAATTAAAGCGTCGACATGCTGAAGTCTTACAAAAAGACGGGGGGATAATGTCGACATTAAGTTGGATTTGTGAGTTGGTATAGATCCCGTGCGGAATCAAAGTCCAAATTTGCAATTTGGCCAGACTGCATGTACAGTCCCGATTCACATTTATGGTGTGTATGCGTGCATCGACAGACATCGCAAGAAAATCTCGGCACGTACCAATCGAGTGCCGGCGATTGCAAACGCGACAACAATTTCTATTTAAATTCGAGGAGCCCGCAGATACGGACTCCGATGTCGGAACAAATACCGAGTCACCCACAGTTCTGGGATCTGGTCTGGATAAGTAGGACGACGAATAACCCGCAGTTACGGATTCTGATAATTGGACACGATTGGAACCCGCAGTTACGGGTTTGGATACTTGATCTTCGATGATCGGGGACATGCTGGAACCCGCAGTTACGGGTTTGGATACTTGATCTTCGGTGATCGGGGACATGCTGGAACCCGCAGTTACGGATTCCGTTTCCGAATCGGTTATTTTCACGGCTGCTATTGGACGAACCAACTCATTCAAAACTTCCGAAGTGGTACGCTTGTTTGGTACATCGGCCCTCTGTAGTACGTTGTCGATTTGAGCGATAAGATCAATTGCGTACATATTGGATGCGTCCATGGTACTTAGAGGGAAGCAATAGTTTAATGATTTTCTTCATTCGACGATTGGTCGGTCAGAATGACCAACTTGGATATAGGCCGCATTACAACGCCGTTTGCCTTACGAATATCTACCACTCGAACGTGTCCATCTACACCCGGTAAACATTTTCTGCACGACCTAACTTCCACGAGATCGGAGGGAGATTCTCATGCCGAACCACGACTAAATCGCCATTTACAAAATATCTTTGCCGAAATTTCCGCTTATACCTCATATGATACAAAACTGACTTTCTAAAACGATTCACGAGCGATATCGTTTGTCCAAAAATAAGAGGATCAAGCGGAGCAACTAAAGAATGACCGGGTGTTATAACTACAAATTCAACTAGACTATCCGACGTTGACAACCTCGACGAGCAATAAATCGATACCATGAAGTTAGCAGTGGACGAACCACCTCAAATTTCAACGACATAATTATTTATCGAGGTAAAAATATTTACACGGTATCGACCACAAGTTCGACGAATGAACCGTAACAAATATGCAATTGTACATAACAAATATGCAATTGTATGTTGACGAATGGGAAATCACAAAAAACAAATGACAATGCACCGAACTCATTTCAATATCTGTCTCCAGTGGAAGTAAATCTCGAATAGACTAAGGGAATTATTAACAAGATCATGGATACTACAAACTCCATTGGCCATGACAAAACAATAGTAGAATCTGTCCAACAATAAACCTGACAAAATTCTACAATAATCTCTTTTCCAATAACTTTCAAAAGGTAAGAGGCTAAAACTGCTCCGCAAAGCTCCAAATGAGGTAGTAAAAATGATTTAATAGGGGCTACTTTTGTACAACTAGATAGTAAATCCACGAACACATTTTGAACTGGGACTTCAATTGGAATATATACCACCTCGCCGTATGCCTTAACTGAGGCACCTGAAATTACATGCAATTTCGCCGAACATTGATAAGTGTACCGAACACACCGATAAATTTTAAATGCATTTACTTGGGGAGATGTGTCCACAAATTTAAGCCATTCTACGATCCTGGCTTCCACAAGAGGATCGCTCCAACCGATTTGATTTAGACCTGCGAATTGTAGTGGAAAAGATACGGATCATGGACGAGGGTATGGGTCCTGTAACCAGCCAACCAAAAACTTAATTTTGACCTATCAAACTTCCAGCAACAATTGTACGACAACCATTTAACAATATTTTTGGGTACAAATCTGCACCTAAAAGAAGATCCACGGGACGTGAATCAAACGAATTAGCATCTGCCAGCCGAATACTTGGCATTTGGGCTCTTAAATCAGACGAAACAGTAAATGAGGGAAGATTTTCCGAAATTGACGTCAAAACCAATGCGGTAGTTTCTAGCATACTGTGGGATCACGAGGACTTCCAATTTTCAGAGAACAAACTTTACGAGAATTGGCTGAAATCGCACAATTCACTCCCGAAATACTAACATTAGTTGTAGAGACAGGGAGTTTCAAACGGTTTTGAAGGCGCTCAGACAAAAATGAAGACTCTGACGCGGGGTCTATTAAAGCCCTAGCAGGATAAGAAACACCATCATGGAGAATATTTACTGTAGCGGTATCCAGTAATACCGATTTATTTTGGGAAGTGTAAAAGACCTGCCGAGAAACACCAGATGTGGTGGGTGCGACAATAGGGTTGACAGGTGCAGAAGTTGGCGAATTACTGGGACTCCGGTTTACCGAACAAACCGTAGTATATGACTTATTTGGAGATGAATCGTTTCGATGCAACAAAGTATGGTTTGTTCCACTACATTGAGAACACCGACAAGTTTTCGACAAGTTTTAACCTCGTGCACCTTTCGCAAACAATTGACACATAGGCGATGACGCTTAACGATCGAGAATCTAGTAGAAATCGAGATAATTCTAAAACGAGGGCATTTAAATAGTTGATGGACGTGTTTCGGACAAAAAATACAATCCATTTTTGGTGGCGACTTAAAAGTATTTGACGTATCCGATTTAGTCAAATGTGTTTGGACCCTTTTTACGCTAGATTTGGGTGCCTCCTCACTTCCTCTCATGTCATGGAGGCACATTAGAGTTCTAATTTAGCCGTTGTCAGTTAGCCGTTAAAGACACAAGAACACTAAAAATGGGTCCCAATTTTCTGTGGGGATATCATAGATAGACATCGCTGACAAACAACTATTAATTCCTCTTTGAGCAATTTTAAGACCCTAAGTGGATTCATTTTGAAGCACCGGCAGAGCGAAAAGTGATTTTATCTGATTGTGGACAAGTAAACGCAGATTATCATACGTGTCTTTCAACGCATTCCACGCTGGACCGAAACTACGATGAGTTAAAGGAAATTTCGATACAATTTCCCGAGCTTCTCCACTGGTTTTGCGCACTAAATGGCAATGACGCTCAATATTGCTCAAACGCGTATTATTTATATAAACCGTGTTGAAAAGGTCTCTAAACGTAGGCCATGACTGAAAATCTCCTTCGAAAATGTCGGTATCACATGGAGGTAATGTTAGACTATGTACACTGCCTAAATTTGGGGGAATTGAGAAGGTCTGGGGATTACTAGGATCTTCAATTCGCAATATTGGAGAGCTAGTAGCTGAATTAACCACTTCCTGACTAGTGTGGAAAGAAGACCTCGATTTGTCTACCGCTACATCTGCAGGCTGCGTTTCCCTAGGAATATCACAGTGATGCTTCTTTTTTGGGCTATATAGTCTTTAATATTCAACCAAATTCAATGAAAATTGGCATTTTACATTTGCTTATGCCTATAAAGCAACGGACCAAAAACTGGGTAGGTCGGACCAAGATTTCATATACCTCCCATACAAAGTGTCTGGAAAATCCGATTTTTTGACCTATAAAATTTTTTTTATTAATACAAATTCCATGAAAATTTTCATGTTCTCGTCCAAATTACTTCAAATTTGGGCGAATACAGTAATAGCTGTTGCAATTTAGTTGTTGGTGCATGTTACAGGTAACTGCCATACCAAATGTCCCTAAAAAATTAACTTTCTGTACTATAAAATCGTTATATGCAGCTAAATTAAGTATAGTATTTTCATTTTTGTTATTTTTATTATAATAAAATATTTGATATACCTTAGTTAGTAATAAATTACTTGCTTATCATTCACAAAATTTTCAAAACACACATCAGTGATATATTTAAAATATTGTCTTCCCAAATATACGATTTGGTATCATCCATGTTATAATTTCGGGCCTTAACTTAATGGCTGTTTAAGGATATTACAAGGTCGGATTGTAATATGAAATACTAAATAAAATCCTTATTTGAATCGGGCTGCTACTAAATATGTTTGCATCTTGTGAAAGTCGCTCGAAAGGTATTGTACTGCACTTTGCCTATCCCATGCCAAGAAATAATATTTTTCTGTATGAACTTTCCATAAAGGTAATTCATGTGCGACCTCTAAATTTAGATTATAAGATTATGTCTCAAATAATCTGATAAATAAGTATAATCTTCAAATGGACTGAAAATTTACTTAATAGCTATATTTTAAAATCAATTCTCTCATATCTTCGCATCGAATACCGTTTTTACCACGTAATTGCAAATTTTATGCAAAATATTGTATGATTACTATGTTCTGAATCCATCGTGTCCTTCCTATTTGCCCTCAATAACTTATTTAATTGTATACATAAAATATTGGACCATTCGCTTCTAACCATTTCAAAAATATGCCATCTTTTTTATAAGGTGGTCCCCAAAAATGTTAAATAACTCTTCTGACCGCAGCTAATTTTTGTTATTCCTTAAAGGACACACTTTTCACCACTCAAATAAAAAAATAGAGCTAAACTTATTTAAACTTTTTTTCTGCTCTATTAATTTCAAAATTTGTTTTAAAAATTTGATGAACTAAGTACTACAAGTGTGGACACTGTATACACCATATGATATCTATATACATACAAATTACAGCGAATCCTAGTTTTTAACATCCACAGCAAGCAAAATAAATACTTTTAAAACAACCGTTAATTTGAATATTCAAATACTTGAGCCTCAGAAAAACATACCCATTTTTCGAAAATATGGTAAAAAATCAGTTTATAAATAATTATCAGATTTGAACCTTTGTAAAGACAAAACTACTCGACATATCAATATAAAATTTCATATTTATTCTAATTGGAGTGTTTTCTATCATACCTCATCAAAAAATTTGTCCTCCAAGGATCTTAGGATCTGTGATGAAGTCTATATTCAGACGAATTTAGAGCATTTGAATTAAGAGTTGCCTGCAAAAGCAAAAACTACAACACATACAGATATACAAACAACACCACAAGTATACGTGCCATACTCACGTGATGGTTTTTTGCTCACAAATTAATAATAATAAAATTTCACTTTAACACTAGAAAGACTGGAATTTTGTATATACCTATATTGCCTAAAATTGGTCAAAATGACCTCATTCTGAAAGAAATTTTATTGTGTAAAGAAAGTTTTCTAAACTTATTTCTTAATATGTTTACATTATTTACAATCATAAAAAACGTTTTTGTTATTTGTTTCCGGTGGGAGGGCTCTCGAGTTTCCCTTTTTGAAAAATAAGAGCGCGGACAAAATGTTCGAAAAGGAGTAAGTGTTTACTCTAGGAGTGAAATCGACTGGGATTATAAAATTTATTTGTTCCCGATTTCTGTGTACGTTTATGTTTCTAGAGTAGCAAACGGTTTCCCATGTTGTTGTACTGATATGGTTATATAAGAAATTTACTTTATACAATAATAAAAGTAGTTTGATTATTTAATATTTCACAAGAGCTCTAAATGACCGCTTTTAGTCAATATAGTCAAAGAGGGGGAGATGCACCTAATATGATTAATAAACGTAGTTTTATGTGGTACAAAAAGTCACCAAGTTTTAATAAGTTGTGTCATAATATACACAGTCGGTCAAAATGACCGACTTTGGCAATCTAGTGTTAAAAAGGCTGTCATGGCGACAGATATTTATTATTATAAATTGGTTTTGTGGATGGTTTGTACAACTGGGGGATCAAGGCGATTTTGCCTTGTAAGGGCAGTGTATTAGTTTAATACGTTCTGAATCAACATCCCGAGCTCAGTCAATCACGTTTGCTGATTGACACCATGGGCATCTCCTCGACAAGTTCCCTCAGCGGAGACCGCAGAGTACATATGCCACCGAGCGGTGGTTCTTGCTGTTTTGCTCTCCTTGCTTGACCTTTTCTCCCATTGGAATATGTAAATGTAGTAGTAAACGAAAACCGATCCTCAGCGATCACCGCAATCCTCTGTGATTGCATGAACCACAGCGTTCACTGGTCGACCAACGTCCTTAGAGATAACTTAGTTGAATAACCTCTACGCGTTATTATTAAAAGACCTCTGCCGCCGCCCCAAGTTACTAAGGTAATTTTCTTGTTGAATAATGAAAGGAAAGAACCACCAATAAATCCAAGATACTTAATTATTATATTAATAACTTTTGTGTTTTATTTCTATTGAACTTTTCTTTCTATTTCATACACCATTAATTGATTGAGAGTTATCTTGTTGTCGCATCACCCCGCTCCCTTGAGTTAATACATTGATCACCCCCAACCACACATCACCACGGCGAGGAGTAAAGCAAGCCCCTCGCATAAACAGGCAGTGATCATTTGAAAATAATTTTAAGTGATTATTTATATATTCTTTCGAGTCGAGCTTAATGATCTAAGTTTTGCAATGAAAAGGAAAGCCAGGAGAAGAACCTACGTATCCACCATTATGCAATATTTATATACTTTTTGCTTTGTTTTATTGTTATGTTCTTAATGTTGAAAACGTCACGTCACTTCACTTAATACCATCAAAATAGGGGTTATCCATATTTATATCCTATATTTTTCATTCGCACCGAATTTTAAAGGAGTACTCGGTTTTCATAACGTTTCTTTAGTGCGTCCCAGATAACGGAAATCTGTCTACGATCCTGTCAGCTTCACCATTAGTTTTATTTTTTAGATGATATAATTGTTATACTGGTATCAGTCTGGGTTGATTGCCATATATTGCCATAAAAATGTCCCTAAAAGTGGAAGACTTTGGTGTCGCATGGATGCACTTTGATACACACCTCCGAGATGCCAAATGTGGTAGTTGGGGGATATATTGCCGAACTATGAAAGAGTGAAGGGTTTGTTTGGTCTTCTAGACTTAAACTGTCGGACTGACGTCGTCTTTTTTTTCATAATTTCCATTAAGTTGGATTTGTGAGTTGGTATTGATCCCGTGCGGAATCAAACTCCAAATTTGCAACCTTTTAAAGTCTTTGTTGACGCCGAAATTGCGTGCAAATAAAAGAATTAAAACACGAACGTTTTAGATTTAAAATTGAAGAAAAGCAGTTGCTTTATTGAGGAAAAAAGAGTGGAAAAATATAGAGTGACAGATTACCTGTTGATTGGAAGACCAACGAAAAAAGAGAGTGTCAGTGTCAACAATAATAATCAAAGGTCGGCGCTAATTCCATACTCGTTAGAATCTGCAATTTGACATTTCAATGTTGTAATATTAAGTAGTATTCAGATTGTAAAAAATATGGAATTCAATGCGTTTTCAAACACAATAAAAGTGAAGACGCCCACAAGGATAAAATGAATATGTTTCCTAACTTAAACATTGGCGACCCCCTTGCAACATTATTAATGTTGTAACACTCAAGATTACTTAATAAATAACTTAATTTATTGGTACAAATGAATATATTGTTACGAATATAACTTTAGATTTAAGTTAATTTAGATGAATTCCGTTAATTTAAGAATTTGAAGTGTAACGTAAATTTCTACTACGCAGTTTATTCGAATAACTTCACAACAACAACTACTGTATAGATTTTTCTCCATCTTTCTATTTCCTCGTTCATTGTCTATTTTGTTGTTGACGTACAATTCTTGTTAAACGTCATCATTGATGATCGCTTAATTCCTCTTTCTTTGTTACTCCCTCGCCTGTATATGTGTTGTTATTGTTCACTCAATGTAAGTTCGTATGTGTTTGTTGCATTGGTAGATTGTTCGTTATCTAGTTGTTACCAGATCGTCTAGAAACTTCTGTAGCGCCAGGCCAGGCTCATATAAATAGGGGAAATGGAAAGGCAGTTGTCAGTTGTGAATCAGATCGCGAATTGAAACAGTCAAGTAACGTAAAGCTGTAAAATAACGTGCAAAGTAAAGTTGTGTCAATAAAATCATTGTAATAATCGTAATCAGAAAGAATCCGCGTTTTATTTAGTACGAACTGTATTGGGAAATAAAACAACGTCTACACGGGATTAAGTAAAATCCAAGAACGTAACAATTGGTGTCAGAAGTGGGATTACGATAATACTACGATGAAGTTTAAGGATCTACGAGTGGAAGACTTGAAGAAGGAGCTCAATAAATTGGAATTGTCCTCTACTGGCAACAAGGCTGAACTACAAAAACGTCTGTTGGATGAGTTCGAGCGGCGTGGTATGAACATCGATACATACGAGTTTGACAGTAAGGATGAAGTGGATTTATAGGAAATGGGCGAATCCAACGGTGGGGAAGTCTCGTCAGTAACTGCCAGGGGTGCCGATTTCAGAGAAATGCTGGCTAAAATGTTTGAGGAAAATTCCAGAAGAAGCGAAGAGAATTCCAGAAAGTTAGAAGAAAACACGAGACGAATGTTCGAAGAGAATTCCAGAAACTTTGAAGAAAACACGAGACAAATGCTCGAAGAAAATTCGAGAATAACGAACGAGAAAGTCGAGTACATTACAGAAGTTATTGGAAGGAGAGTGGAAACCGTGGAGGTCCAAATTAAAGAGTTGGATAAGAAAGTGCAGTCGGTTGACGAGAAATTTCTGGTCCACGACCACAGGTTTACGAATCTGGAGAAGAAAATGTCGGAACTGGAAATTAAAGGTGGTCCGGTGCGAGTTCCTGATAACACACAGTGGCTTCTAGAAACTCGTGGAACGACAGCGACAAAGCGGTTGCACTACTTCTGGCATTGAAGGGCAGTGCTGCTGATGTTATACAGAGTATTCCTGTCGCTTCTAGAAACAACTATGAAGATGTTATTGCTGCACTGGAACGTAAGTACGGTGGCGAACATAAACAAAACATCTACCTTATGGAATTAAGGGGAAGAGTACAGAGGGCAAACGAGACGTTACAAGACTTTGCAGCTGAGGTGGAACGTTTGGTGCTAATGACGTATCCAGGAGAGAATCACCCATTGCTGGACCGTATGAAAATCGAAACCTTTGTAAATGGCATAAGTGACCCTGAGATTAAATGTGCAACATATGCGTCACCAAAAGCGTCATTTGCCGAAACCGTGTCGTTTGCCCTTGCCCAAGAGACGGCAAGAATAATTGTTAAGCCCCAGACCCACAAGATTTGCCAACTGGAGACCGAATGTTGCGAACCCAAATCTCTCGTTAACTCGATCAAGGACGCCATGAATCAGATAATAGAAGATACAAAGCTAGTAGGGATGACTAAGCCCAGGATTAGATGCTACAACTGCGATAAACCAGGTCATATTGCGCGCGAATGCAGAGCTACGCGCAAACAATCCAGGTCATTGTCACCACCTCCAACGAAAGATGGTAGAAGAATGGCTCAACAGTCCACCAATGTGTCACCGTTAAACTAAATCGAGCCAGTCCAGCGGGGCATGAACTGGCTCCCATCGACAATGGCCCCACAATCTCCATAGCAATAGTACAACAGCAAAGTCACAACCTAACAACAACTGGGAACATCAATGGTGACAAGCGAGTTCTGACGTTAGATACTGGCGCATCAAAGTCCATCATAAGATCAGATCTGGTAAAGGGAAAAATAACGCAACTTAATGGAGTCAGACTGCGCACAGCAACGGGGGAGCCCGCGGCAGTACACGGCAAGATTACCCTGAGACTAACTATTGCCAATAAATCGGAGAATTACGAGTTTATAGTTGCCGATATCGTAGACGAAGTGATAATAGGCGCAGATTTTATGATTGCCTTTGGTATCAATCTGGATATGAAAGAGCGTGTGATGACCTGGTCTAACGTCGAAATTCCGTTAAACGTGGGCTACGATGAAAGTACACCCATTAGACGTCTGACTACGGACCATCCAGAGATAATACCGCCCTGTGCCGAAGCAATAATATGGGTACCAATGAATGGAGATTGTGGAGCCGAGAAGTTGTGGGTGGTGGAACCAGCAGAAAACATAAACAGTAACATCCTAATAGCGAATGCCCTGGTGAAAAGCAACAAGGACGGATTGATTCCTGTTAGAGTTTTGAACCTGTCAAACAAGCAAGAGCAAATTGGCCAATTTTCCGAAGTTGGACAATGCACACCAGCTGAAGCTGTAATTAATTTGGAAACTAGCACCGAAAAGCCAGCAGCCATGGAGAAGAAGCACCTCGACGGCTACATAAAAGAGTGGACACACCAATTATCACCTTCCGAGAGGAACAAGGCTAAGCAGCTATTATGAAAATATACCTCTACCTTTGCGTTGACAAAAGAGCACCAAGAAAGAACATCAGTGGTGAAGCATGAAATCCATACAGCAGACGCGAGACCCATTAAACAGCCTCCAAAAAGTGTTCCCCTGGCAAAAAGAGACGAGGTCCAGAAGCTGATAAGTGAAATGAAAAAGAGTGGTGTAATAGAACCATCGTCAAGTCCATGTGGTCCAGTCCAGTGGTCTTGGTCGAGAAGAAAGACGGAAGCACCCGATTTTGTGTGGACTACCGAAAGTTGAATGATGTCACCAAGAAGGACAGCTATCCGCTCCCAAGAATCGACGACACATTGGACACATTAGCCGGGACGTCATGGTTCTCCACCCTCGACCTGCAGAGTGGGTACTGGCAAGTAGAGATCGCCGAGAAAGATAAAAAGAAAACAGCGTTTGACGTTAATGGGGGTCTCTGGCAGTTGAATGTCATGCCATTCGGACTCTGCAACGCCCCGGCTACATTTGAAAGGCTGGTGGAGCGTGTGTTAAAAGGGCTGCAGTGGAAGTCGTGCCTCATATACCTGGATGACATCATAGTCATGGGACGCAACTTCGACGAACACATCAAGAATTTAAGGGATGTTCTACAGCAGCTTTCGTCTTCAGGCCTCAAGTTAAACCCAAAGAAGTGCAGTCTCTTCCAACGAGAGGTGAAGTTCCTGGGGCACCACGTGACGCTGGAGGGCATATCGACGGATAAGGAGAAAATTCAAGCCGTCAGAGATTGGCCGCAGCCCCGAAATCTCCATGAGCTGCGAAGCTTTCTGGTCTCTGCACCTACTACCGTCGATTTGTCCCAAATTTTGCCAACATCGCCGCCTGTCTACACCGCTTGACGCAAAAAGGCCAGAGGTTTCAGTGGGGCAACGACCAAGAAGAGGCATTCAGAAAGCTCAAAGTCCTGCTATGCACAGCCCCCATTTTGGCATACCCTATACCTGGCGGAAAGTTTGCTCTGGACACAGACGCAAGTGCGTGCGGCATCGGTGGCGTCCTTTCCCAGGAAATCGACGGACAGGAAAAAGTCATCGGGTACTACAGCCGGACATTGTCGAAGCCCGAGAGGAATTACTGTGTGACTAGTAGAGAGCTGCTTGCTGTCCTTGAGAGCGTTAAACACTACCACAAATACCTATACGGCCAGCATTTCCTGCTGAGGACCGACCACGCTGCTCTCCAATGGTTGCTGCAGTTTAAGAATCCGGAAGGTCAACTAGCCCGTTGGATTGAGAGTTATGACTTCAGAATCGAGCACAGAAAAGGCGGAAAACATGGTAATGCTGATGCCCTGTCTCGTCGGCCATGCATGGTAGAATGCAGGCATTGCTCAAAGGCTGAGTGTAAAGGGAATATCGTTGATGTCCGATTATTGCAGTTTGAGTCGGGTGAAGATTGGTCGACGGAACAACGAAGAGATCCCATTCTGGGCAAAATAATTTCGGCCATAGAAACGGGCCAGCGACCTAGTCGCAAAGAAATTACCTCCGAAAGCCCTCTTTTAAAATCCTATTGGGCCCAGTGGGACAGTCTACTTATAATAGATGGTTGCTTATATCGCAAATGGGAAAGTGAGGACGGTAAATCTCACCGGAACTTGATCGTCGTCCCAGTCTCCAAAATAAGAAATGTCTTGTCGGAGTTTCACGATTGGCCAAGTGGAGGACATCTTGGCATAACAAAAACCGCAGAGATTCTACTGGATCGGCTGTCAAAAATCCATTGCCGACTGGATCGCCAATTGTGAAAGTTGCATAAGAGCTAAAGGTCCAACACGGAAGAGTCGATGCTACATGCAGCAGTATAATTCAGAGCCCCTTTTGAAAGAATCGCAATGGATGTAGCTGGACCGTTCCCAATAAGCGACTCTGGGAACCGGTATGTCTTAGTGGTCATGGATTACTTCAGCAAATGGCCAGAGGTTTATGCTATCCCAAATCAGCAAAAATTGGATTTGTCGCTATGGTGTTCCATCTGAGGTTCATTCCGATCAAGGTAGGAATTTGGAATCAGCGATCTTCAAGGAAATGTGTGACTCCTATGGAATCAAGAAAACCAGAACGACGCCCCTACATCCACAAACAGATGGCATGGTGGAAAGATTCAATCGCAGCCTGGAAGAACATTTACGGAAAGTGGTGGACAGTGGCCAACGAGACTGGGATGAGTATATTCCAAAGTTTTTACTGGCATATAGATCGGCCATTCATGATTCCACATCCCGGACCCCAGCCAAAGTTCTGTTCGGAAATGAATTAAAGCTACCTGGCGATTTGATATTCGGTGCTACCCCAAACGACGATGTGAACCAAGATGAAGACAGTCAAAACTCTTTTAGTAAAGTCCATGATGCAGTTCGCCATCGAATAAAAATGGTTAGCAACCGCATGAAGGCAAGGTACGATCGAGCGGCAAATACCGATGGGGTTCAAGAAGGGCAACTGGTGCTATTGTTCAATCCACAACGAAAAAAGGACTATGCCCCAAATTGCAAACGCACTGGGAAGGACCCTACAAGATTGTCACGAAAATAAATGATGTGGTTTATCGCATCCAGAGGAGCGACAGTCCCAGGTCGAAGATGAAAGTTGTACATTTGGAGCGGCTGGCCACCTACGGAACGGGAACTGTGCCTATTCGGGACGAACAGGCTTAAGCGGGGGGTAGAGTAACGAATATAACTTTAGATTTAAGTTAATTTAGATGAATTCCGTTAATTTAAGAATTTGAAGTGCAACGTAAATTTCTACTACGCAGTTTATTCGAATAACTTCACAACAACAACTACTGTATAGATTTTTCTACATCCTTCCATTTCCTCTTTAATTGTCTACTTTGTTGTTGACGTAAAATTCTTGTTAAACGTCATCATTGATGATCGCCTAATTCCTCTTTCTTTGTTACCCCCTCGCTGTTGTTGTTACTGTTCACTCAATGTAAGTTTGTATGTGTTTGTTGCATTTGTAGATTGTTCGTAATCTAGGTATTACCAGATCGTCTAGAAACTTCTGTAGCGACAGGCAAGGCTCATATAAATAGGGGAAATGGAAAGGCAGTTGTCAGTTGTGAATCAGATCGCGAATTGAAACAGTCAAGTAACGTAAAGCTGTAAAATAACGTGCAAAGTAAAGTTGTGTCAGAAAGAACCCGCGTTTTATTTAGTACGAAATGTATTGGGAAACCCGGGATTAAGTAAAATCCAAGAACGTAACTATATATTAGATTTTGAAGAGGGTCGTAGGTTGATGTCACCGAAATGCGACAGAACCGGATCCCATCTAAATTGGATGTGGGAAGCACATAATAGGCTTTGCCTACCACAAGGATCCAATACTGCAGGAATTGGAATTGAAGCGTCGACATGCTGAAGTCTTACAATAAGACGGGGGGATAATGTCGACACCTGTTGCAAGGGTAATGACCCGAGTGAGTTACTAACAAAATTGGCGATTGGTCGATTATCAGCGGACGATGTTGAATCTGATCTAAATCTCGGACCTGACATCGGACTGCGATACGGACGAGACCTTATGTTTTCACGAGAACGGACGGACATTTTAGTTACATGGCCGTTTTCCGCCGAATCATTGTGTAATAGTGTGTTGTGTCTACCTCCACACTTCAAACACACTTTTATACTATGGCAGTCATTAGCTTGATGCCATTTGGCCAGACAGCATGTACAGTCCCGATTCACATTTATAGTGTGTATGGGTGCATCGACAGACATCGCAAGAAAATCTCGGCACGTACCAATCGAGTGCCGCGATTGCAAACGCGACAACAATTTCTATTTAAATTCGAGGAGCCCGCAGATACGGACTCCGATGTCGGAACAAATTCCGAGTCACCCACAGTTCTGGGATCTGGTCTGGATAAGTAGGACGACGAAGAACCTGCAGTATGGGATTCCGATAATTGGACACGATTGGAACCCGCACTTACGGGTTTGGATACTTAATCTTCGGTGATCGGGGACTTGCTGGAACCCGCAGTTACGGATTCCGTTTCCGAATCGGTTATTTTCACCGCTGCTATTGGACGAACCAACTCATTCAAACCTTCCGAAGTAGTACGCTTCTTTGGTACATCGGCCCTCTGTAGTACGTTGTCGATTTGAGCGATAAGATCAATTGCGTACATATTGGATTCCTTAAATGACACACTTTTCACCACTCAAATAAAATAATTAGAGCTAAACCTTTTTAATTTCAAAATATGTTTTAAAAATTTGATGAACTAAGTACTACAAGTGCGGACACTGTATACACCATCTATATACATACAAATTAGAGCGAATCCTAGTTTTTAACATCCAGAGCAAGCAAAATAAATACTTTTAAAATAACCGTTAATTTGAATACTTGAGCATCAGAAAAACACACCCATTTTCGAAAATATGGTAAAAAATCAGTTTATAAATAATTATCAGATTTGAACCTTTGTAAAGACAAAACTACTCAACATATCGATATAAAATTTCATATTTATTCTAATTGGAGTGTTTTCTATCATACCTTATCAAAAAATTTTGTCCTCCAAGGTACTTGGTTTTGACCATTTTTGACCGCGGTCGTGACACTGTGAAGCGTAAGCGGAGGACAGGGAAATCTCAACACTCATGTAGAAAAAAAGGATTTTTGTTTGGTATTTAATGGCATATCTAGGCCGCTAGTTCGTGTTAAAACGCTCAAAGGACCATGTACAGATTCCCACAAGAACTTAGAATCTATATTCAGGCGAATTTAGAGCCTTTGAATTAAGAGTTGCCTGCAAAAGCAAAAACTACAACACATACAAATATACAAACATCACCACAAGTATACGTGCCATACTCACGTGATGGTTTTTTGCTTACAAATTAATAATAATAAAATTTCACTTTAACACAAGAAAGACTGGAATTTTGTATATACCTATATTGCCTAAAATTGGTCAAAATGACCTCATTCTGAAAGAATTTTTATTGTGTAAAGAAAGTTTACTAAACTTACTTCTTAATATGTTTACATTATTTACAATCATAAACAAATAACGTTTTTGTTATTTGTTTCCGGTGGGAGGAGTTTCCCTAAGAGCGCGGAAAAAATGAAATAGGATGCATATCAATTGACATATTTTACAATAGTAAACTTATGAAAAAATTTGAATCATACTTTTACACTACCTTATATAATTATTGCATGTAATTATGTACCAAATGATTACTACAGTTTAAGTAAAAGAATGAATATATTGTTTCATAATTAAAATACATTTTCGCCTCAGTTTTGCATTTTGATAGAGGGTCTAATAAACCACCGTTGTTTCTGTGCTAATTTGCTCAGCTGAAATTAATTTTTTGTTATTTTTATTTTGCCTTGTAAGGGCAGTGTATTAGTTTAATACGTTCTGAATCAACATCCCGTGATCAGTCAATCACGTTTGCTGATTGACACCACGGGCATCTCCTCGGCAAGTTCCCTCAGCGGAGACCGCAGAGTACATATGCCACCTAGCGGTGGTTCTTGCTGTTTTGTTCTCCTTGCTTGACCTTTTCTCCCATTGGAATACGAAAACCGATCCTCAGCGATCACCGCAATCCTCTGTGATTGCATGAATCACAGCGTTCACTCGTCGACCAACGTCCTTAGAGATAACTTAGTTGAATAACCTCTACGCGTTATTATTAAAAGACCTCTGCCGCCGCCCCAAGTTACTAAGGTATTTTTGTCGTTGAATAATGAAAGGAAAGAACCACCAATAAATCCAAGATACTTAATTATTATATTAATAACTCTTGTGTTTTATTTCTATTGAACTTTTCTTTCTATTTCATACACCGTTAATTGCTTGAGAGTTATCTTGTTGTCGCATCACCCCGCTCCCTTGAATTAATACATTGATCACCCCCAACCACACATCACCACGGCGAGGAGTAAAGCAAGCCCCTCGCATAAACAGGCAGTGATCATTTGAAAATAATTTTAAGTGATTATTTATATATTCTTTCGAGTCGAGCTTAATGATCTAAGTTTTGTAATGAAAAGGAAAGCCAGGAGAAGAACCTACGTATCCACCATTATGCAATATTTATATACTTTTTGCTTTGTTTTATTGTTATGTTCTTAATGTTGAAAACGTAATAAATGCATTTTTTTGTCATTTCATTTAATATCATCAAAATAGGGTTTATCCATATTTATATCCTATATTTTTCATTCGCACCGCATTCACCATTAGTTTTATTTTTTAGATGATATAATTGTTATGCTGGTATCAGTCTGGGTTGATTGCCATATATTGCCATAAAAATGTCCCTAAAAGTGGAAGACTTTGGTGTCGCATGGATGCACTTTGATTCACACCTCCGAGATGCCAAATGTGGTAGTTGGGGGATATATTGCCGAAATATGAAAGAGTGAAGGGTTTGTTTGGTCTTCTAGACTTAAACTGTCGGACTGACGTCGTCTTTTTTTTCATAATTTCCATTAAGTTGGATTTGTGAGTTGGTATTGATCCCGTGCGGAATCAAACTCCAAATTTGCAACCTTTTTAAAGTCTTTGTTGACGCCGAAATTGCGTGCAAATAAAAAAATTAAAACACGAACGTTTTAGATTTAAAACTGAAGAAAAGCAGTTGCTTTATTGAGGAAAAAAGTGTGGAAAAAATTTAGAGTGGCAGATTACCTATTGATTGGAAGACCAACGAAAAAAGAGAGTGTCAGTGTCAACATTAATAATCAAATGTGGCGTCGGCGCTAATTCCATACTCGTTAGAATCTGCAATTTGACATTTCAATGTTGTAATATTAAGTAGTATTCAGATTGTAACAAATATGGAATTCAATGCCTTTTCAAGCACAATAAAAGTGAAGACGCCCACAAGGATAAAATGAATATGTTTCCTAACTTAAACATTGGTGACCCCCTTGCAACATTATTAATTTTGTAACACTCAAGATTACTTAAAAAATAACTTAATTTATTGGTACAAATGAATATATAGTAGGGTTTGAAGTGGGTCGTAGGTTGATGTCACCGAAATGCGACAGAACCGGATACCATCTAAATTGGATGTGGGAAGCCTCAGGTCAGACACCATTGAGGCACATAATAGGCTTTGCCTACCACAAGGATCCAATACTGCAGGAATTGGAATTGAAGCGTCGACATGCTGAAGTCTTACAATAAGACGGGGGGATAATGTCGACACCTGTTGCAAGGGTAATGACCCGAGTGAGTTACTAACAAAATTGGCGATTGGTCGATTATCAGCGGACGATGTTGAATCTGATCTAAATCTCGGACCTGACATCGGACTGCGATACGGACGAGACCTTATGTTTTCACGAGAACGGACGGACATTTTAGTTACATGGCTGTTTTCCGCCAAATCATTGTGTAATAGTCTGTTGTGTCTACCTCCACACTTCAAATACACTTTTTGACTATGACAGTCATTAGCTTGATGCCATTTGGCCAGACAGCATGTACAGTCCCGATTCACATTTATGGTGTGTATGCGTGCAACGACAGACATCGCAAGAAAAACTCGGCACGTACCAATCGAGTGCCGCAGATACGGACTCCGATGTCGGAACAAATACCGAGTCACCCACAGTAATGGGATCTGGTCTGGATAAGTAGGACGACGAAGAACCCGCAGTTACGGATTCTGATAATTGGACACGATTGGAACCCGCAGTTACGGGTTTGGATACTTGATCTTCGGTGATCGGGGACATGCTGGAACCCGCAGTTACGGATTCCGTTTCCGAATCGGTTATTTTCACCGCTGCTATTGGACGAACCAACTCATTCAAAACTTCCGAAGTGGTACGCTTCTTTGGTACATCGGCCCTCTGTAGTACGTTGTCGATTTGAGCGATAAGATCAATTGCGTACATATTGGATGCGTCCATGGTACTTAGAGGGAAGCAATAGTTTAATGATTTTCTTCATTCGACGATTGGTCGGTCAGAATGACCAACTTGGATATAGGCCGCATTACAACGCCGTTTGCCTTACGAATATCTACCACTCGAACGTGTCCATCTACACCCGGTAAACATTTTCTGCACGACCTAACTTCCACGAGATCGGAGGGAGATTCTCGTGCCGAACCACGACTAAATCGCCATTTACAACATATCTTTGCTGAAATTTCAGCTTATACCTCATATGATACAAAACTGACTTTCTAAAACGATTCACGAGCGATATCGGTTGTCCAAAAATAAGAGGATCAAGCGGAGCAACTAAAGAATGACCGGGTGTTATAACTACAAATTCAACTAGACTATCCGACGTTGACAAACCTCGACGAGCAATAAGTCGATACCATGAAGTTAGCAATGGACAAGTCAAATTCTGTTGCCAAATGAATAGCCTTAGTCGAAAAACAAACGAACACACAAACATGAAGATTATTAGGAGAAGTCGAACCCCCTCAAATTTCAACGACATAATTATTTATCGAGGTAAAAATATTTACAACGGTATCGACCACAAGTTTGACGAATGAACCATAAAAAATATGCAATTGTATGTTGACGAATGGGAAATCACAAAAGACAAATGACAATGCACCGAACTCATTTCAATATCTGTCTCCAGGGGAAGTAAATCTCGAATAGACTAAGGGAATTATTAACAAGATCATGGATACTACAAACTCCATTGGCCATGACAAAACAATAGTAGAATCTGTTCAACAATAAACCTGACAAAATTCTACAACAATATCTTTTCCAATAACGTTCAAAAGGTAAGAGGCTAAAACTGCTTCGCAAAGTTCCAAATGTGGTAGTAAAAATGATTTAATAGGAGCTACTTTTGTATAACTAGACAGTAAATGCACGAACACATTTTGAACTGGGGCTTCAATTGGAATATATACCACCCCGCCGTATGCCTTAACTGAGGCACCTGAAATTACATGCAATTTCTCCGAATATTGATAAGTGTACCGAACACACCGATAAATTTGAAATGCATTTACTTGGGGAGATGTGTCCACAAATTTAAGCCATTCTACGAACCTGGCTTCCACAAGAGGATCGCTCCAACCGATTTGATTTAGACCTGCGAATTGTAGTGGAAAAGGTACGGATCATGGACGAGGGTATGGGTCCAGTAACCAGCCAACCAAAAACTTAATTTTGAGCTATCAAACTTCCAGCAACAATTGTACGACAACCATCTAACAATATTTTTGGGTACAAATCTGCACCTAAAAGAAGATCCACGGGACGTGAATCAAACGAATTAGCATCTGCCAGCCGAATACTTGGCATTTGGGCTCTTAAATCAGACGAAACAGTAAATGAGGGAAGATTTTCCGAAATTGACGGCAAAACCAATGCGCTTGTTTCTAACATACTGTGGGATCACGAGGACTTCCAATTTTCAGAGAACAACTTTACGAGAATTGGCTGAAATTGCACAATTCACTCCCGAAATACTAACATTAGTTGTAGACAGGGAGTTTCAAACGTTTTTGAAGCCGCTCAGACAAAAATGAAGACTCTGACGCGGGGTCAATTAAAGCCCTAGCAGGATAAGAAACATCATCATGAAGAATATTTACTGTAGCGGTATCCAGTAATACCGATTTATTTTGGGAAGTGTAAAAGACCTGCCGAGAAACACCAGATGTGGTGGATGCGACACTAGGGTTGACAGATGCAGAAGTTGGCGAATTACTGGGACTCCGGAAAAATAAAATAATTAGAGCTAAACCTTTTTAATTTCAAAATATGTTTTAAAAATTTGATGAACTAAGTACTACAAGTGTGGACACTGTATACACCATCTATATACATACAAATTAGAGCGAATCCTAGTTTTTAACATCCAGAGCAAGCAAAATAAATACTTTTAAAATAACCGTTAATTTGAATACTTGAGCATCAGAAAAACACACCCATTTTCGAAAATATGGTAAAAAATCAGTTTATAAATAATTATCAGATTTGAACCTTTGTAAAGACAAAACTACTCAACATATCGATATAAAATTTCATATTTATTCTAATTGGAGTGTTTTCTATCATACCTTATCAAAAAATTTTGTCCTCCAAGGTACTTGGTTTTGACCATTTTTGACCGCGGTCGTGACACTGTGAAGCGTAAGCGGAGGACAGGGAAATCTCAACACTCATGTAGAAAAAAAGGAATTTTTTTTGGTATTTAATGGCATATCTAGGCCGCTAGTTCGTGTTAAAACGCTCAAAGGACCATGTACAGATTCCCACAAGAACTTAGAATCTGTGATGAAGTCTATATTCAGGCGAATTTAGAGCCTTTGAATTAAGAGTTGCCTGCAAAAGCAAAAACTACAACACATACAAATATACAAACAACACCACAAGTCTACGTGCCATACTCACGTGATGGTTTTTTGCTTACAAATTAATAATAATAAAATTTCACTTTAACACAAGAAAGACTGGAATTTTGTATATACCTATATTGCCTAAAATTGGTCAAAATGACCTCATTCTGAAAGAATTTTTATTGTGTAAAGAAAGTTTACTAAACTTACTTCTTAATATGTTTACATTATTTACAATCATAAACAAATAACGTTTTTGTTATTTGTTTCCGGTGGGAGGGCTCTCGAGTTTCCCTTTTTGAAAAATAAGAGCGCGGAAAAAATGAAATAGGATGCATATCAATTGACATATTTTACAATAGTAAACTTATGAAAAAATTTGAATCATACTTTTACACTACCTTATATAATTATTGCATGTAATTATGTACCAAATGATTACTACAGTTTAAGTAAAAGAATGAATATATTGTTTCATAATTAAAATACATTTTCGCCTCAGTTTTGCATTTTGATAGAGGGTCTAATAAACCACCGTTGTTTCTGTGCTAATTTGCTCAGCTGAAATTAATTTTTTGTTATTTTTATTTTGCCTTGTAAGGGCAGTGTATTAGTTTAATACGTTCTGAATCAACATCCCGAGATCAGTCAATCACGTTTGCTGATTGACACCACGGGCATCTCCTCGGCAAGTTCCCTCAGCGGAGACCGCAGAGTACATATGCCACCTAGCGGTGGTTCTTGCTGTTTTGCTCTCCTTGCTTGACCTTTTCTCCCATTGGAATATGTAAATGTAGTATTAAACGAAAACCGATCCTCAGCGATCACCGCAATCCTCTGTGATTGCATGAATCACAGCGTTCACTCGTCGACCAACGTCCTTAGAGATAACTTAGTTGAATAACCTCTACGCGTTATTATTAAAAGACCTCTGCCGCCGCCCCAAGTTACTAAGGTATTTTTGTCGTTGAATAATGAAAGGAAAGAACCACCAATAAATCCAAGATACTTAATTATTATATTAATAACTCTTGTGTTTTATTTCTATTGAACTTTTCATTCTATTTCATACACCGTTAATTGCTTGAGAGTTATCTTGTTGTCGCATCACCCCGCTCCCTTGAATTAATACATTGATCACCCCCAACCACACATCACCACGGCGAGGAGTAAAGCAAGCCCCTCGCATAAACAGGCAGTGATCATTTGAAAATAATTTTAAGTGATTATTTATATATTCTTTCGAGTCGAGCTTAATGATCTAAGTTTTGTAATGAAAAGGAAAGCCAGGAGAAGAACCTACGTATCCACCATTATGCAATATTTATATACTTTTTGCTTTGTTTTATTGTTATGTTCTTAATGTTGAAAACGTAATAAATGCATTTTTTTGTCATTTCATTTAATATCATCAAAATAGGGTTTATCCATATTTATATCCTATATTTTTCATTCGCACCGAATCGGAAATCTGTCTACGATCCTGTCAGCTTCACCATTAGTTTTATTTTTTAGATGATATAATTGTTATGCTGGTATCAGTCTGGGTTGATTGCCATATATTGCCATAAAAATGTCCCTAAAAGTGGAAGACTTTGGTGTCGCATGGATGCACTTTGATTCACACCTCCGAGATGCCAAATGTGGTATTTGGGGGATATATTGCCGAAATATGAAAGAGTGAAGGGTTTGTTTGGTCTTCTAGACTTAAACTGTCGGACTGACGTCGTCTTTTTTTTCATAATTTCCATTAAGTTGGATTTGTGAGTTGGTATTGATCCCGTGCGGAATCAAACTCCAAATTTGCAACCTTTTTAAAGTCTTTGTTGACGCCGAAATTGCGTGCAAATAAAAAAATTAAAACACGAACGTTTTAGATTTAAAACTGAAGAAAAGCAGTTGCTTTATTGAGGAAAAAAGAGTGGAAAAAATTTAGAGTGGCAGATTACCTATTGATTGGAAGACCAACGAAAAAAGAGAGTGTCAGTGTCAACATTAATAATCAAATGTGGCGTCGGCGCTAATTCCATACTCGTTAGAATCTGCAATTTGACATTTCAATGTTGTAATATTAAGTAGTATTCAGATTGTAACAAATATGGAATTCAATGCCTTTTCAAGCACAATAAAAGTGAAGACGCCCACAAGGATAAAATGAATATGTTTCCTAACTTAAACATTGGCGACCCCCTTGCAACATTATTAATTTTGTAACACTCAAGATTACTTAAAAAATAACTTAATTTATTGGTACAAATGAATATATAGTAGGGTTTGAAGTGGGTCGTAGGTTGATGTCACCGAAATGCGACAGAACCGGATACCATCTAAATTGGATGTGGGAAGCCTCAGGTCAGACACCATTGAGGCACATAATAGGCTTTGCCTACCACAAGGATCCAATACTGCAGGAATTGGAATTGAAGCGTCGACATGCTGAAGTCTTACAATAAGACGGGGGGATAATGTCGACACCTGTTGCAAGGGTAATGACCCGAGTGAGTTACTAACAAAATTGGCGATTGGTCGATTATCAGCGGACGATGTTGAATCTGATCTAAATCTCGGACCTGACATCGGACTGCGATACGGACGAGACCTTATGTTTTCACGAGAACGGACGGACATTTTAGTTACATGGCTGTTTTCCGCCAAATCATTGTGTAATAGTCTGTTGTGTCTACCTCCACACTTCAAATACACTTTTTGACTATGACAGTCATTAGCTTGATGCCATTTGGCCAGACAGCATGTACAGTCCCGATTCACATTTATGGTGTGTATGCGTGCAACGACAGACATCGCAAGAAAAACTCGGCACGTACCAATCGAGTGCCGCAGATACGGACTCCGATGTCGGAACAAATACCGAGTCACCCACAGTAATGGGATCTGGTCTGGATAAGTAGGACGACGAAGAACCCGCAGTTACGGATTCTGATAATTGGACACGATTGGAACCCGCAGTTACGGGTTTGGATACTTGATCTTCGGTGATCGGGGACATGCTGGAACCCGCAGTTACGGATTCCGTTTCCGAATCGGTTATTTTCACCGCTGCTATTGGACGAACCAACTCATTCAAAACTTCCGAAGTGGTACGCTTCTTTGGTACATCGGCCCTCTGTAGTACGTTGTCGATTTGAGCGATAAGATCAATTGCGTACATATTGGATGCGTCCATGGTACTTAGAGGGAAGCAATAGTTTAATGATTTTCTTCATTCGACGATTGGTCGGTCAGAATGACCAACTTGGATATAGGCCGCATTACAACGCCGTTTGCCTTACGAATATCTACCACTCGAACGTGTCCATCTACACCCGGTAAACATTTTCTGCACGACCTAACTTCCACGAGATCGGAGGGAGATTCTCGTGCCGAACCACGACTAAATCGCCATTTACAACATATCTTTGCTGAAATTTCAGCTTATACCTCATATGATACAAATCTGACTTTCTAAAACGATTCACGAGCGATATCGGTTGTCCAAAAATAAGAGGATCAAGCGGAGCAACTAAAGAATGACCGGGTGTTATAACTACAAATTCAACTAGACTATCCGACGTTGACAAACCTCGACGAGCAATAAGTCGATACCATGAAGTTAGCAATGGACAAGTCAAATTCTGTTGCCAAATGAATAGCCTTAGTCGAAAAACAAACGAACACACAAACATGAAGATTATTAGGAAAAGTCGAACCCCCTCAAATTTCAACGACATAATTATTTATCGAGGTAAAAATATTTACAACGGTATCGACCACAAGTTTGACGAATGAACCATAAAAAATATGCAATTGTATGTTGACGAATGGGAAATCACAAAAGACAAATGACAATGCACCGAACTCATTTCAATATCTGTCTCCAGGGGAAGTAAATCTCGAATAGACTAAGGGAATTATTAACAAGATCATGGATACTACAAACTCCATTGGCCATGACAAAACAATAGTAGAATCTGTTCAACAATAAACCTGACAAAATTCTACAACAATATCTTTTCCAATAACGTTCAAAAGGTAAGAGGCTAAAACTGCTTCGCAAAGTTCCAAATGTGGTAGTAAAAATGATTTAATAGGAGCTACTTTTGTATAACTAGACAGTAAATGCACGAACACATTTTGAACTGGGGCTTCAATTGGAATATATACCACCCCGCCGTATGCCTTAACTGAGGCACCTGAAATTACATGCAATTTCTCCGAATATTGATAAGTGTACCGAACACACCGATAAATTTGAAATGCATTTACTTGGGGAGATGTGTCCACAAATTTAAGCCATTCTACGAACCTGGCTTCCACAAGAGGATCGCTCCAACCGATTTGATTTAGACCTGCGAATTGTAGTGGAAAAGGTACGGATCATGGACGAGGGTATGGGTCCAGTAACCAGCCAACCAAAAACTTAATTTTGAGCTATCAAACTTCCAGCAACAATTGTACGACAACCATCTAACAATATTTTTGGGTACAAATCTGCACCTAAAAGAAGATCCACGGGACGTGAATCAAACGAATTAGCATCTGCCAGCCGAATACTTGGCATTTGGGCTCTTAAATCAGACGAAACAGTAAATGAGGGAAGATTTTCCGAAATTGACGGCAAAACCAATGCGCTAGTTTCTAACATACTGTGGGATCACGAGGACTTCCAATTTTCAGAGAACAACTTTACGAGAATTGGCTGAAATTGCACAATTCACTCCCGAAATACTAACATTAGTTGTAGACAGGGAGTTTCAAACGTTTTTGAAGCCGCTCAGACAAAAATGAAGACTCTGACGCGGGGTCAATTAAAGCCCTAGCAGGATAAGAAACATCATCATGAAGAATATTTACTGTAGCGGTATCCAGTAATACCGATTTATTTTGGGAAGTGTAAAAGACCTGCCGAGAAACACCAGATGTGGTGGATGCGACACTAGGGTTGACAGATGCAGAAGTTGGCGAATTACTGGGACTCCGGTTTACCGAACAAACCGTAGTATTTGACTTATTTGGAGATGAATCGTTTCGATGCAACAAAGTATGGTTTGTTCTACTACATTGAGAACACCGAGAAGTTTTCGACAAGTTTTAACCTCGTGCCCCTTTCGCAAACAATTGACACATAGGCGATGACGCTTAACGATCGAGAATCTAGTAGAAATCGACATATTTCTAAAACGAAAAAGTTAATGGACGTGTTTCGGACAAAGAATTTTTGTGGCGACTTAAACGTATTTGACGTATCCGATTTAGTCAAATGTGTTTGGACCCTTTTACGCTAGAGTTCTAATTCTCTCAGTTAGGAAGCTATCTAAACCTTTCCAAAGTGAAATAGCTGCTTTGTCCCTAACGCTTTGCTCCCACAAGGTTTGAGTGATTTTGGGTAGCCGTTGAAGATACAAGAACACTAAAAATGGGTCCCAATTTTCTGTGGGGATATCATAGATAGACATCGCTGACAAACAACCGTTAATTCCTCTTTGAGTAATTTTAAGACCCTAAGTGCATTCATTTTGAAGTACCGGCAGAGCGAAAAGTGATTTTATCTGATTGTGGACAAGTAAACGCGGATTATCATACGTGTCTTTCAACGCATTCCACGCTGGACCGAAACTACGATGAGTTTTGCGCACTAAATGGCAAAGGCGCTCATTATCGCTCAAACGCGTATTATTTATATAAACCGTGCTGAAAAGGTCTCTAAACGTAAGCCATGACTGAAAATCTCCCTTGAAAATGTCGGTATCACATGGCGGTAATGTTAGACTATGTACACTGTCTAAATTTGGGGGAATGGTGAAGGTCTGGGGAATACTAGGATCTTCAATTCGCAATATTGGAGAGCTAGTAGCTGAATTAACCACTTCCAAACTTTTTCTAATTCGACGCTACGGACTTCCAAAGCAAAAATATTAATATCTTCGGTTTTCATTGCCCGGATATATTCCACGAATTTGACAAAAGAGTCAGAAACTCTAATAAAACTATCCAAAGGAGTAAACATCTTGGAGTATTAAATGCCAAAAATTGCTCAACAATCAAAAAAATTACGAAAAATACGAAAATGTGATGATTTTCTCAATCAAGAACTAAAATTGAAGTGAAAATATGCCAATACGATTTAATTTATTTAAAATTTATTTATAATTTATAAATTTTCCACTCAATTTTAAAAAAATAAAGGCTTTTTAAATATAAATATATGCAAAAAAATATCCAATTTATATTATTTTTAATGAAGTTCAATATAAATAATACGAAACATTATTATTTACATAAATTTGGACCAATGCGGACTGTAGGGTGTAAGGCGTTATTATTATACACAACTATATTTCAACTAATCATACACACACTACACACACAATAAACGAAGCAAATACTCACGCTAAACAAGAAAGAACTAAACAGACTGATAGGCATTCTCACAGGCCACTTTAACCTACAGTCACATTTACACCAGATTGGGTGTTCCGGAAGCAGCAGGTGCAGAGCGTGTTGGTAAGACAACGAAACGATGGAACATTTCCTATGCCACTGCCCAGCTTTTGCATTCATCCGAACCCAATTCTTTCTATTCTTCTATTCCTGAACTTAGGTCATTAAGGGGTGTGAATGGAAAACACTAAAGGACTTCTGTAAAAACACAGAATTCTAAGAAGAATAGGGAGACCAAACAAACAACTTAAGAATAATTCCAATCTAAATACCATGTCCCATAATGGACATGTGGTGGTTTTTAAACCACCCCTCTTTTCAAACTAACTAACTAATTCAATAAACAACTTTGTACCAAATGTGTTAACTAACCACTCTCGACCGACCCGGTGTGTGTAGCGTACACATAACAAAGAAGAAACAAAAGAAAACAACTCAACAAGGCAAGCGACGGCTGCCTAACAAATGGCATATATGTTTACAGCGTGTGTGTATGGCCAAACGATAGTCAACCAACGTAACTATGTAATTATAATTGTGTATGGTCACAACCAACGTTGTCACCATACACCATTGTCGATCAGTGGAAAAAGAAATAAACGAAAATATTTTGTTCGGTGTTTGGTTATTTTTTTTTCTTACTATTCTAATAGAATGCAACCAAATATTAGATTGAGTGGGGGTGTTTCAAATTATTGATATTTATTTTAAAAATAATTTAATAGTTTCAATTAATAAAACAAATTGTTTTTTAAAAACTTTAAATAGAAAAATTATTATAAAATAACCACTCACTTTTTAGAACAAAACCACAAGTTATATGAAATTTTTTTAATATTTTTTTTCTTTTTTCACTGATCACTTTTTGTCCGTCCGCGACTAATACACAACAGACGGAGAAACAAACGAAACGACAAAACGTTGTACAGTGGCCTGCGAATTTGTTTTTGGAAAAAATAATAGGCCGTCGAACTTTGTTTATGATTTTGTTTTCTTTTAGTTATTATTATGTTTGTTATCATTTTTTTCACGAGCTCACAAAGAAAATAAGAAAGCACTGCACTGACCTACCTATTTTTGTTGATAAAGATGGTAATGATGATGCGATATGTGTAGAGATGATGATGATGATGAATAGGGATGGTGGTGATGTTTTGTTGTTGTTTGTTCTGCTGTGAAAAGGTGCAAATGAAAAACCAATTAGAATTTCGCTTTCAAAAGCTCGACTCCGGTTCGAATGGACCGAAATATTGGCGCCGGAATTGCGTGCAAATAAATGAATTAAAACACGTACGTTTTAGATTTAAAATTAAAGAAAAGCAGTTGCTTTATTGAGGAAAAAAGAGTAGAAAAGTATAGAGTGACAGATTACCTGTTGATTGGTAGGCCAACAAAAAAAGAGAGTGTCAGTGTCAACAATAATAATCAAAGGTGGCGTCGGCGCTAATTCCACACTCGTTAGAATCTGCAATTTGACATTTCAATGATGTAATATTAAGTAGTATGCAGATTGTAACTAATATGGAATTCAATGCGTTTTCAAACACAATAAAAGAGAAAACGCCCACAAGGATAAAAATAAATATGTTTTCTAACTTAAACAGTCTTCATTGATTGCTTTGTCATCGGCATGTTAAATGTTTTCATAGGCAGAACCATCTAGAGATTCTAATTTAGTTTCTGTTATCGAATTTGATAGATCGTTCGGACATATCTTATATCTTAGCATATCCTCCTATATCTTGCACAAATTGTTAATCCCATTTCTATGCTTTTTAATTTAATTTTTATTATATGTATTTTTTATTTTTATATGTTTTTATGAAATTTTATTTATTGTAATATTATTTGGTTCTGCTTTTGCTATTTTTGACTTTCTACTTTATTATTTAAATAAAGAGATGTTGGAAATTTAAAAAATAAATTAGGTTATAATAGCATTTCAGCCTAACTTATTATATTTTTTAATTGATTACTGTTCTTTTAATTATATTAGTAATATATTTTGCTTATTTTTTATTTGTTTTTGTTAAAGAAATGGAATGCAATACAATGTAATGCAATTTCCAATAACGTTTAATTACGTGTTGATATAATACGTGCGTTACGTGCTCACTAACTGCACTATCGCTGTAACACTCAATATTACTTAATAAATAACTTAATTTATTGGTACAAATGAATATACATTAGGGTTTGAAGTGGGTCGTAGGTTGAACCGGATCCCATCTAAATTGGATGTGGGAAGCCTCAGGTCAGACACCATTGAGGCACATAATAGGGTTTGCCTACCACAAGGATCCAATACTGCAGGAATTGGAATTGAAGAGTCGACATGCTGAAGTCTTACAATAAGACGGGAGGATAATGTCGACACCTGTTGCAAGGGTAATGACCCGAGTGAGTTACTAACAAAATTGGCGATTGGTCAATTATCAGCGGACGATGTTGAGTCTGATCTAAATCTCGGACCTGACATCGGACTGCGATACGGACGAGACCTTATGTTTTCACGAGAACGGACGGACATTTTAGTTACATGGCCGTTTTCCGCCGAATCATTGTGTAATAGTGTGTTGTGTCTACCTCCACACTTCAAACACACTTTTTTACTATGACAGTCATTAGCTTGATGCCATTTGGCCAGACAGCATGTACAGTCCCGATTCACATTTATGGTGTGTATGCGTGCATCGACAGACATCGCAAGAAAATCTCGGCACGTACCAATCGAGTGCCGGCGATTGCAAACGCGACAACAATTTGTATTTAAATTCGAGGAGCCCGCAGATACGGACTCCGATGTCGGAACAAATACCGAGTCACCCACAGTTATGGGATCTGGTCTGGGTAAGTAGGACGACGAAGAACCCGCAGTTACGGATTCTGATAATTGGACACGATTGGAACCCGCAGTTACGGGTTTGGATACTTGATCTTCGATGATCGGGGACATGCTGGAACCCGCAGTTACGGATTCCGTTTCCGAATCGGTTATTTTCACCGCTGCTATTGGACGAACCAACTCATTCAAACCTTCCGAAGTGGTACGCTTCTTTGGTACATCGGCCCTTGGTACATCGGCCATCTATACCCGGGTAAACATTTTCTGCACGACCTAACTTCCACGAGATCGGAGGGAGATTCTCGTGCCGAACCACGACTAAATCGCCATTTACAACACATCTTTGCTGAAATTTCCGCTTATTCCTCATATGATGCAAAGCTGACTTTCTAAAACGATTCACGAGCGATATCGGTTGTCCAAAGATAAGAGGATCAAGCGGAGCAACTAAAGAATGTTCGGGTGTTATAACTACAAATTCAACTAGATTATCCGACGTTGACAAACTCGACGAGCAATAAATCGATACCATGAAGTTAGCAGTGGACAAGTCAAATTCTGCTTCCAAATGAATAGCCTTAGTCGAAAAACAAACGAACACACAAACATATCCCTTTGTTATTTACAAGTTCGAACAATTTTAGGTATTCTGAGTGAAGATTATTAGGATAAGTCGAACCCCCTCAAATTTCAACGACATAATTATTTATCGAGGTAAAAATATTTACAACGGTATCGACCACAAGTTCGACGAATGAACCATAAAAAATTTGCAATTGTACATAACAAATATGCAATTGTATCCTGACGAATGGGAAATCACAAAAAACAAATGACAATGCACCGAACTCATTTCAATATCTGTCTCCAGTGGAAGTAAATCTCGAATAGACTAAGGGAATTATTAACAAGATCATGGATACTACAAACTCCATTGGCCATGACCAACAATAAACCTGGGTACAAATCTGCACCTAAAAGAAGATCCACGGGACGTGAATCAAACGAATTAGCATCTGCCAGCCGAATACTTGGCATTTGGGCTCTTAAATCAGACGAAACAGTAAATGAGGGAAAATTTTCCGAAATTAACGCAAAACCAATGCGCTAGTTTCTAGCATAGTTTCACTCCCGAAATACTAACATTAGTTGTAGACAGGGAGTTTCAAACGTGTTTGAAGCCACTCAGACAAAGATGAAGACTCTGACGCAGGGTCTATTAAAGCCCTAGCAGGATATGAAACACCATCATGGAGAATATTTACTGTAGCGGTATCCAGTAATACCGATTTATTTTGGGAAGTGTAAAAGACCTGCCGAAAAACACCAGATGTGGTGGATGCCACACTAGGGTTGACAGGTGCAGAAGTTGGCGAATTACTGGGACTCCGGTTTACCGAACAAACCGTAGTATTTGACTTATTTGGAGATTAATCATTTCGATGCAACAAAGTATGGTTTGTTTTACTACATTGAGAACACCGACAAGTTTTAACCTCGTGCCCCTTTCGCAAACAATTGACAACACATAGGCGATGACGCTTAACGATCGAGAATCTAGTAGAAATCGACATATTTCTAAAACGAGGGCATTCAAAAAGTTAATGGACGTGTTTCGGAAAAAAATACAATCCATTTTTTGTGGCGACTTAAACGTATTTGACGTATCCGTTTTAGTCAAATGTGTTTGGACCCTTTTACGCTAGAGTTCTAATTCTCTCAGTTAGGAAGCTATCTAAATCTTTCCAAAGTGAAATAGCTGCTTTGTCCCTAACGCTTTGCTCCCACAAGGTTTGAGTGATTTTGGGTAGCCGTTGAAGACACAAGAACACTAAAAATGGGTCCCAATTTTCTGTGGGGATATCACAGATAGACATCGCTGACAAACAACTGTTAATTCCTCTTTGATCAATTTTAAGACCCTAAGTGGATTCATTTTGAAGTACCGGCAGAGCGAAAAGTGATTTTATCTTGTGAACAAGTAAACACGGATTATCATACATGTCTTTCAACGCATTCCACGCTGGACCGAAACTACGATGAGTTAAAGGAAATTTCGATACAATTTCCCGAGCTTCTCCCCACATTTGGGGGAATTGTGAAGGTCTGGGGAGTTCTAGGATCTTCAATTCGCAATATTGGAGAGCTAGTAGCTGGATTTTTCTACCGCTATATCTGTAGGCTGCGCTTCCCTAGGAATATCACAGTGATGCTGCTTTAGAGGAGCTACTGAGCTACTGCTAGAGGAGTTCAAAAATTGTTGTTCGCCCTTTAATTCTGACGGCTTACAATTCAAGTTTGATAAACATTCCATATATTTTTGACACACTACCTCAAATTTCCTATCAGCCGACTCGAGAAATTCTTTAGTCGTCTCTTCAGACGTTTCCAAATAGAGAATACACGTTCTAAATGTATCCTCGGTTTCTTTCCAAACTTTTTCTAATTCGACGCTACGGACTTCCAAAGCAAAAATATTAATATCTTCGGTTTTCATTGCCCGGATATATTCCACGAATTTGACAAAAGAGTCAGAAACTCTAATAAAACTATCCAAAGGAGTACACATCTTGGAGTATTAAATGCAAAAGATTGCTCAACAATCAAAAAAATTACGAAAAATTCGAAAATGTGATGATTTTCTCAATCAAGAACTAAAATTGAAGGGAAAATATGCCAATACGATTTAAATTATTTAAAAATTCCACCAAATTATTCCCGAAAAATCAAAATTCTTCAAGGAAAATACCAAAAATCGAAATAAAAATTAAAAAATCGAACAAATTCTCCAATATTTGAATAAAATTCCACAAAATGTCCAACAAGTTTTCTAAAACAAATCTCAACAAGGCAAGCGACGGCTGCCTAACAAATGGCATGTATGTTTACAGCGTGTGTGTATGGCCAAACGATAGTCAACCAACGTAACTATGTATTTATAATTGTGTATGGTGACATTGTCGATCAGTGGAAAAAGAAATTAACGAAAATATTTTGTTCGGTGTTTGGTTATTTTTTTCTTACTATTCTAATAGAATGCAACCAAATATTAGAGTGAGTGGGGGTGTTTCAAATTATTGATATTTATTTTAAAAATAATTTAATAATTTCAATTAATAAAACAAATTGTTTTTTAAAAACTTTTAATAGAAAAATTATTATAAAATAACCACTCTTTACTTTTTAGAACAAAATCACTAGTTAAATATGAAATTTTTTTAACAATTTTTTTCTTTTTCACTGATTACTTTTTGTCCGTCCGCGACTAATACACAACAGACGGAGAAACAAACGAAACGACAAAACGTTGTACAGTGGCCTGCGAATTTGTTTTTGGAAAAAATAATAGGACGTCGAACTTTATGATTTATGATTTTGTTTTGTTTTAGTTATTATTATGTTTGTTGTTATTTTTTTCACGAGCTCACGAGCACTGCACTGGCCTACCTATTTTTGTTGATAAAGATGGTAATGATGATGAGATATGTGTAGAGATGATGATGATGATGTATAGGGATGGTGGTGATGTTTTGTTGTTGTTTGTTCTACTGTGAAAAGATGCAAATGAAAAACCAATTAGAATTTCGCTTCCAAAAGCTCGACTCCGGTTCGAATGGACCAAAATATTGACGCCGAAATTGCGTGCAAATAAATGAATTAAAACACGTACGTTTTAGATTTAAAATTAAAGAAAAGCAGTTGCTTTATTGAGGAAAAAAGAGTAGAAAAATATAGAGTGACAGATTACCTGTTGATTGGTGGGCCAACGAAAAAAGAGAGTGTCAACCATAATAATCAAAGGTGGCGTCGGCGCTAATTCCATACTCGTTAGAATCTACAATTTGACATTTCAATGATGTAATATTAAGTAGTATGCAGATTGTAACTAATATGGAATTCAATGCGTTTTCAAACACAATAAAAGAGAACACGCCCACAAGGATAAAATAACTATGTTTTCTAACTTAAACAGTCTTCATTGATTGCTTTGTCATCGGCATGTTAAATGTTTTCATAGGCAGAACCATCTAGAGATTCTAATTTAGTTTCTGTTATCGAATTTGATAGATCGTTTTCGGACATATCTTATATCTTAGCATTTCTCCATGCACAAATTGTTAATAATGCTTTTTAATTTAATTTTTATTATATGTATTTTTTATTTTTATATGTTTTTATGAAATTTTATTTATTGTAATATTATTTGGTTCTGCTTTTGCTATTTTTGACTTTCTACTTTATTATTTAAATAAAGAGATGTTGGAAATTTAAAAAATAAATTAGTTTGTAATAGATTTTCAGCCTAACTTATTATATTTTTTAATTGATTACTGTTCTTTTAATTATATTAGTAATATATTTTGCTTATTTTTTTATTTGTTTTTGTTAAAGAAATGGAATGCAATACAATGTAATGCAATTTCCAATAACGTTTAATTACGTGTTGATATATTCGTGCGTTACGTGCTCACTAACTGCACTATCGCTTTGATGTGAAAAAGAATACTCGGTATCGGATACTCTGTAAACGTAAGTCACTAAGGCAACAAAAAACAAAACAATATGTCGCCTGTCCGAGAATATTGTAAACAAATAAATTTTGTAATTGTTAGGAAAATAAAAATATTTTCCTATTTTTTTCCCGTGCGAAATCAAACTTCAAATTTGCAACCTTTTTAAAATCTTTGTCTTTGTTGATTGGAAGGCCAACGAAAAAAGAGAGTGTCAGTGTCAACAATAATAATCAAAGTTGGCTTCGGCGCTAATTGCATACTCGTTAGAATCTGCAATTTGACATTTCAATGTTGTAATATTAAGTAGTATTCAGATTGTAACAAATATGGAATTCAATGCGTTTTCAAACACAATAAAAGTGAAGACACCCACAAGGATAAAATGAATATGCTTTCTAACTTAAACATTGGCGACCCCCTTGCAACATTATTAATGTTGTAACACTCAAGATTACTTAATAAATAACTTAATTTATTGGTACAAATGAATATACATTAGGGTTTGAAGTGGGTCGTAGGTTGATGCCAACCTGTATGCGTGCATCGACAGACATCGCAAGAAAATCTCGGCACGTACCAATCGAGTGCCGGCGATTGCAAATGCGACAACAATTTGTATTTAAATTCGAGGAGCCCGCAGATACGGACTCCGATGTCGGAACAAATACCGAGTCACCCACAGTTATGGGATCTGGTCTGGGTAAGTAGGACGACGAAGAACCCGCAGTTAGGGAATCTGATAATTGGACACGATTGGAACCCGCAGTTACGGGTTTGGATACTTGATGTTCGGTGCCCTCTGTAGTACGTTGTCGATTTGAGCGATAAGATCAATTGCGTACATATTGGATGCGTCCATGGTACTTAGAGGGAAGCAATAGTTTAATGATTTTCTTCATTCGACGATTGGTCGGTCAGAATGACCAACTTGGATATAGGCCGCATTACAACGCCGTTTGCCTTACGAATATCTACCACTCGAACGTGTCCGTCTACACCCGGCACGACCTAACTTCCACGAGATCGGAGGGAGATTCTCGTGCCGAACCACGACTAAAGCGCCATTTACAACATATCTTTGCTGAAATTTCCGCTTATTCCTCATATGATACAAAACTGACTTTCTAAAACGATTCACGAGCGATATCGGTTGTCCAAAAATAAGAGGATCAAGCGGAGCAACTAAAGAATGACCGGGTGTTATAACTACAAATTCAACTAGACTGTCCGACGTTGACAACCTCGACGAGCTATAAATCGATACCATGAAGTTAGCAGTGGACAAATGAATAGCCTTAGTTGAAAAACAAACGAACACACAAACATATCCCTTTGTTATTTACAAGCTCGAACAATTTTAGGTATTCTGAGTAAAGATTATTAGGAGAAGTCGAACCCCCTCAAATTTCAACGACATAATTATTTATCGAGGTAAAAATATTTACAACGGTATCGACCACAAGTTCGACGAATGAACCATAAAAAATATTCAATTGTACATATCAAATATGCAATTGTATGTTGACGAATGGGAAATCACAAAAGACAAATGACAATG